>NC_060037.1:13997064-14302779 GCF_905333055.1 Maniola jurtina | reverse complement strand
TATGCGCTAATTATTTAACGAGCGAACTCACGGAAAATTGGATTTTTAAAAACCATTAACGGCGATCCCTCTGTCAATGGCCCCATACAAACGTAGTTTGGTTGTCATTTGAATAGGTACCTAATACTAGAGTGAACTGACTCTAGTGAGTAAGCTCTCAGTTTGATCCTTACTCGACATTTGTCAAATATTAGGTATTAGGTGATGCCCACGACTTCATTCGCGTGGATATAGATTATTTGAATATAAAATGTATTATTTTATTAGAATGTTTTACCGGCTTCCCACGGTGCATGATATTGCCCAGCCAGCGCCGATTCTCCATGGAAGGATCATCCGTGGTAGTCGAAACAGATCGTCGTTGTCGTCCAAGCAACTGCGGTTGTTCCCGGTGCGTGGCTGCAGAATCACGCACCGTGGGAAGCAAGTATTAGACATATACTATTCAGATTATGTCAAAACTATAATGCAAATCGTCCCTTAGCTTATTTAAATTACCTTCATACTGCCCTCATACAAGTATTTCGTAAAATCCCCCATTTAAATAGTCATATTATCTCAAATCGCGAGCGGAGTTATCATAATTTTGCCTTCATAATACCTTATCTCTGCCCGTTTTCCAACAATCGTCATTGTATTGCCGTCTCAACGCTTATTACCTGCTTAAAGGCTTGGTCACACATAACGCGTGACGGACGCGTCTAACGCGTTGTTATTCCTGTGGGATAAGTGTGAAATTTTGGATCTCGCATAGCGTTAGAGCAAAATGGACCTAAAAGTCTAAAGCGGCGGTTTTCAACTACTGATCTTCCGTTTGACCGTGAGCGATGAGATCTCCTTACTGAGACTGTTAATCCTGGAGAAGCTTGTTTCCTCGATAAGGTTGTCAATCCGTGCTAAACATGTTTTTACACTCGAACTTTATCAACGTTGGCGAAATATAAAGTCTCATACTAACTCTACTATATGATCTAGATTCTAGATTCTAGATCATTCACACGATGGAATGTTAAAAGATGCTGCACTATGCAAATATGCGGTGCTTATTATTCATTGTATTTATTACCTAGGCTTGAATTCTTTACGCTAACATAGTTGACATACGTCGGTAGAGTACTTCAGATTGTATGTATGTGATGCTGATCACACTTAGTGCTTCAGAGGACAAGTACGTATAGTATTTGACCGAGATCAGTGATTACAGCTACTCGTACGCGTGATTTTTGTAACGTTCCATCATGCAGCTATCGCGCGTCATTGACGCCACGCGTTGTGTGTGCCCAGACCTTTGCCGAACACGAATGACAGTGTTTTTGTGTGGTATCATTTAACCACGTGGGAATATCTCCCACGGCAGTATTGTCTACCTCAGTATCGTTTTTATCGTTGTTTTTAAATAACTTGTACTATTACGAACATAATGGTCAATTGTTCAATTGATTTTTAAATGGGTCACAGTGATATGAGTTTTTGCGCTGCCTATACTGATGTCAAAAAGATTATGAATTTTATAAGCGTACCTATCTATCAAGGCTACTATGTACTCTACTACTATAAGTTTTTACCAACTTTACTTGTATATGTCATCGGAAAATAACAAGAACCGCTAGTTTAAAAATTTCCTAGGAAATTTATAAACCTTCGTAGGATTCTAAACGAGAGATAAATTGTATTAATTTACGCTCACATTTTCTCAAATTGATAAACTTACGGAAATCACGCGTAAAATAAAAAGTAAGCAATAACCAAACGCCATGTGCGCTCTGATTGGTTGAATAAGTCACGTGCTCCTTCTCCACCGCCATTGTTCGCCACGGAACATAAACAAACCGGCTGCTCGTGTGTTTTTATAAAGTTTTTAATGTTGTAACAGTGTTGGAACTGTGAAAATAGTTTTATTTTAGTAGGGTTACTAAACCAGACCCATAATGAGTGACCTAGAAGCTGCGGACAGCCAAAATGGTGAAGATAGTACGGTAAATGCTAGAAAAATTGTTGACGAAGTGAAATTTACCACAGAGCTACGAAAGTTTTATAGTGGCTATAACCAAAATAGTAAGAAGTCGGAATGGACAGAGGAAAAAATTAAAAATGTAATTAAAATGATAGAAAATTTTAATAAAGCTAAAGTTTTGGGACGTCGGCCCACAGACAAAGAATACTATCACGCCAAAAAGTATGATATTGTGACTTTTAAGAAAAGAGCAGCAGAAAAAATGACAGCACATTCATCAAAAAAATTTAGAAATATTGATGTTGGTTCTACTGTGTTAGTCGAAGTTCCAAAAGTAGATAGAGGGCCTTTAGATAGCAAGAATGTGGTCGGCAAAGTCATAGAGAAAAAGAATGAACTATACAAAGTTGGCACTTCTTTTGGAGTCATTAATGACTGGTTGCCTCGAAACGCTGTCCTTCCAACCCCAGGAGAAATTTTGACTAATGATCTTTCAGAGGTTCGATTTATATTTTTACTATTATACCTATAAACATGAATTCCATTTTTTATGTGCTATTTTTTTAATATTTTTTTTTAATTAAATAATTTACAGACCAAGTTACCATTAAGAAAAGTATCTGCGATGTCTTCCGCATTTGGTGGGCAAGGAATGAAGCAATGCAACTGCAAAAAATATTCTAAGGGACAATGTTTATCGAATAAGTGCAATTGTAAAAAAGCTAATATTTTGTGTAATTCGAGGTGCCATAAATCTTTGACGTGTTGCAATAAGTAGATAATCGGGAACTCAATTCCGTTGCGATATAAACTTTTAAGTTTCAATTTCCTTATTTTTTTATTGTTTTGTTAATTTGTTACATGTTTTAAGCATATCCATACTAATATTATAAATGCGAAAGTGTGTCTGTTTGTCTGTCTGTCTGTCTGCTACGTTTTCACGGCTCAACCGCTGAACTGATTTTAATGAAATCTATGTCCGTCCCCGGGACTTTTATACCGGAAAATCAAAGAGTTCCTACGGAATTCTTAAGTGTCTATCCGTTTAACCGATTTATATGTGGTACAGAGGTAGCTTACACCCCGGAAATTGACTTCGGCAATTTTTCATCCCGGAAAAGCAAAGAGTTCCCACAGCATTTTTAAAAACCCAAGTCCACGCAGACAGAGTCGCGGGTATCATCTAGTTCTTTATAAAGCACTTACTTACCTATCGTCTCTTTAGAGATTCGCCTGAGGCTCACGATTTTTTTGAAATTTAATTAAATATCGCATAACACGATTTCTGTTGTTTTATTTTGATTGGGGTAAGTAGGGGTCATTAGCATATTATGTAAAAAAGTAATCCTGTATTATAGGTACCTACCTAGTTTTAAAGTAAAAACACTGTTAGGTAGGTAATCGAAACTGATAAATTTATAATTTGGCATGTCTGATTGTACCTAAGTCTATGGACACAAGCATTGCCATTGTCAACATCGACCAATAAGAGAGCAGTGTGTTACTTGCCGTATTTTAAAGAAGCGTAAAATTAAAAGCTCTTCTGTCATTGGTCGATCCGTTTAGAATCTTACGAATGGATATCCGCTAGTTTATAAATTTACCACGAGACGTCGCAAATTAATAAATTTGCGAAAATGTGAGCGTAAAATAATATAATTTATCTCTTATTTAGAATCCTACGAAAGTTTGTAAATTTCCTAGGAAATTTACAAACTTACGAATCTTGTTATCTTCCGGTGACATATACAGAACTCCTACCGGAGAAATGGAGTACGAGGTATATTATCTAAAATCCAACGAATCCGCGAGGAATTACGGCTCAAGAGATACAGCCCGCTTACAGACAGACGGACGGACGAATCGACGGATGGAGAGTGGAGACTTAGTATGTTAACCCTATTAAAACCCTAAAAATATACTACTAACCTCAAAGGAATAACTTTTTTACATAATCGTTTGTCCTTCAATCACGCCGCAATAGAGCTATAATAATCGAGGAGACTTCATGTGATTTATCATATTACTTATGCTCTTGACTACGTCCGCGTGGACTACATAAACGGCTATTTTACCCCCTTAGGGGTTGAATTTTCAAAAATTCGTTCTTAGCGGATGTCTACGTCATAATAGCTATCGGCATGCCAAATTTCAGCCCGATCCGAGCTGTGCGTCGATAGTCAGTCAGTCAACTTTTCATTTTAAATATAGGTAAGTATTTAGATTAAATACAATAATTATTACGCATTAAACGCCTTTTCAGATGACAAGGTGACTGATATTTGCGTAAAGAATCAGCGAAGTGAATCAACGCGGATGTGCAGGCAGCATTCTTGATATTATTCAACGCAGGCATAATTATTATTTATACCTATTTAATACTTGTCTTAAGAGCCCGATTCATCAATTCAGCCCGAACAAAAAGTAGGTAGGTACATTTACTTTATTTAAATTAAAACCAGGTTAGATAAGAACTTAGGCTTAAATACCTAATATATTAGGTTTAAAGCGCTGAATGGGTAAGTAGTGTAATGATACTGATTCGGTTGGCAACTAAATTCTAGAGTTTTCGATTTTTTTTCTAACCAATGATGTAATTAATAAGAAAAGGACATATATAAACTTTTTAAATTCAAAATTGTCAAATCTCGTCCAAAGGTAGTGCTTAGCACTAAAATTTAAAGTATCTGCACTGAAAGTTTTTAGTTTAAAATTTATTTTCTGTCCCTTTTCAACAATATGAAAAAGAAAAGAGACAGACACTCCAAATTTCGTTTAGAGAAGGAAATCAGAATCGACGCAGTAGGTAGGTACATGTGTTAAAAGATTTATTAAAGACTTACAGAAAATAATAACAATTAAGTATGTAACCTAATAATAAATTTCTGCCTTGAAAACACACCTTTTTTGTTGCGAATTTTAGTAAATTTTAATATTGTTTCGTATTTAACATCATTAAAACTAATTAAGACATTAAAATTAGATACGCTTTAGTGGCTTGAAAAATCTTGTCTGGTTTTGTGTCTAGACCTTCCGTCATTCTCAATCACCACTGAACACTACTTACCTACCTACTGAACTAAGGTCTCCTCTCAGGATGAGAACCATTTAGGCCATAGTCCACTATGCTGGTCAAGCACAAATTGGCAGACTTCATGCACCTTTAGACCGGTTAACTAAAGGAATTAACTGGTATTTAGGTATGTTATAGATTTTGTACTTATGGATTGGTAAGTGGCATTGTTTCGTTAACTATCTATAATATAAACTTATATTATATTATTATTAATCTCTACTGTACAAGATTAGGAAGCATTAAGTACAGTTAAGCATTAATTTGAAGTATTAAGATTAAGCTAGGCGTTTAGCAAGGAGAGATGTTTTAAATGGGTAAAAATCTTAGAGCGCGTTTAAGTCTTTTGTTAGGGTTAGATCGTCAGTTAAATAACGATCATCCCGCATTCCACGTTCCAGTTAAAAATAATCTAACGGTTAGTTTAATTTGTTATTATACTAGTTTTATGAAAATATACATAATATAAGAATATGTTGATATTATTAATTACGGTTAGGTAGTATTTACCTACTTTGATAGAATTAAATCGAAAATGAGGCTTAAATACACTAAAAATGTCTCTTTCTCTCTCTCTGTGTCGTATTCCTCATTGCTGTGGGTTATAACCCTTTCCCATTAATCACCTAATGGTAAGAGTTCTCTTTGGATAATAATGCGATGGGTTCCCAGTTCTTTTCGCATAGGTACCTACCTACCTACAATTAGACTAGGCAAGAGTATAAGATTTAGAATCTTTACAGTGACTATCAGTGATAATAACTGGGACCGATTGCTTAACATGTCCTCCGAGGCACAGAGGTTTCGAAAATTCTGAATTCGGTCACCCATCCAGTTACCACATTAAGTTAACATTGCTTAACGTTGCAATAGATTGATATCTGTCACACCTAGGCCACACGCCCTTTTAAAAACAGATCTATTTAAAGATAAGTAGGTATTTTGAAAGTTTGGTTCATCTTAATTATGTGAGTTAGGTATTTAACTAACATTTAATGTAGGTAAGTAACAGTTTCTTGTGTAGCTACTAAGTATAATAAAACATATTAAAGTCAGTGTTTTAAATAATCACTTTTATTTTTAAAACAACACTTTTTACTCAGTATTTGTGCTTGAAGACGTCAGCAACTTTTTTGTGTTAACAAATTTTTATACAAATTCCGTTCCAAGCTCTGGTTTTTAATAATTTATTTATCAACTAGCGTCCTGCCCCGGCTTCTCACGGGTGTAATGCGGTGTCAGTGTGTTTATGTTTCAAAAGAATAAGACAGCATTTTCGATGAAAGCTCTCAATCGGCTTGATCTCTTCCGACATCTTGAGCAATTATCGTCATATTAACACAAAATAATATTAAAATATACGTATAAACCTTCCTCTTGAATTACCTACTCTATCAATTGATGAAAACCGCATTAAAATCCGCTTGTACTTTAAAAGATATACCTAAGCGTACAGATGGACAGACAGCGGGAAGCGACAGAAGGTTTATACCTACTTACCTACTTATTTAGTTTAAACAAAAGATGGCGCACATTATTGAAATACATATTAAAAAATAAATAGGTAGATATAAATTGATCATTTTGGGCAGGTACACAGGTCATTGCTCTAAGTTTTTTTGGTTTTTCGGATATCAGATATAATCTGTGTCAGATATTTTTATTAAAAAACTATTTTTCATAATATTTTGTTAGGTAGGTATAATTACAGCGAGAAGAAATGTGCCATGGCATTATTTTTATTTACGTATAGGAACCTACCCAGTTAATTATTTACAATTACAGTACAGTACAATTTTTATTTTATGGCTTAACTGATTTTATTCACCTGAAATATTTGCAAATGTACCTACTTACGTAATATTAATTATTTATTAATGATTATTATTTAGGTTTGGGTTAGTTGAATGGTTCAGGAATAACTTTAAAGTAAAGCATATAATTTAAGGACTATATTTATAAACAGCACAAGTCATAATTATTTTAAACTTACTTTGCAATTACACGTCTCTTAAAGGAAACTGTTAATCATGCAGGGTAAATAAACCCCCCTATAATTGAATAATTACCTACCTATACCTAGTTGCTATCTACTTGTAAGAACCTACCTGATTCTATTTTATATTAGATATAATCTAACTAATCCCATTAAATTGTTCTGATTTAGATACCACGAATATAATATTTACCTATGCATGTTATTAGTAAATAAAAGTAGAACGAAAACAAACCTATTTGCTGAATATGACATTTTTAAGATAGTATTTTTATGTACACTTCCATGAAAAAACCTAAGATTATTTAGAAAAAAAAATACTTCATTATTCGCGAAAACAGTAAAATTCGCAAAGAAAATTTTAACCCAAAATACCTACTATAAATGAAAACCTCGCAAACCCCACTCACCTTATAACTCTTTGGTGTAAAGCCTTTAACAAATCCCACTGGCACTTCACTAAGTTCACGAGTCAATACCACTGAAATAGTTTTCAGAAAAGTCACAGTCACTTTCGAAACTCATTTACGTGCTAACTGAAAACGCAAACAGAAATCACTTTCGTCTCTACAACTGTAACAGATACGTCAGAAATGTGTCAGATACTGTGGAAAAATTGGTCAGATACTGTCAGATAAGCTTTAGAAACTGGGTGGATAAGTTTCCATCTTTTATATTTTCACGGGTCATTTTACGTGTCCGAAAAATGGATTCATAATTTGACAATAAGCGTGTTGCTTCGCCTGCGCGCGCGCACGAATGCCTTCGTACTTCGGAGGTGTATACGCAAAGTTGATCGCTGAATAGGCGTGGCGTAAGTCTAACGTAACATCTATGTGTATGTCCGTCTCTCTTACTTGTAAGTAATTTTGAGTATAGCTGTCTTGCTCTCTAACACTTGTGCGTTATGAAGTGTGCTGGTGGGGATGAACTTTGGCTGGATTAATGAAATACGTTAGATCGTAGTAAGCACTAAGCTTAGCGACTTACAATGTTTTATTGCCATTTGTTCGGAAGTAATTTCTTGAATCGGGGTTTTAAGTTATTTTGATATAAAAAAGGTATTTTATCAAAGAATTACTATTTAATTTTTTAACAATAAACCTACCTGCGTACATAGATGCTCTAAATTATTTTAATCAATTTTAAAGTAACTGGTTCCGTAATACCTGCATTTACTTTAATAAGTCTTTATTAAGTATAAGATAAGAGAGTTGTCTGTTTATCAATAATAGGTAAATACCTACCTATTTATTAAATGATTTCAGTCTTTCAATCTTTGATAAAGTATGCCACCTTTACGAAAAGAGACGTAGTCACATAGATTCTACAAAATTTCTGGTTTAGGACTAAATAGATCAACAAAATCAACATCGCAAAAAATGAATTAAAATGTGTTCACGAAAAAATTAATTTACTAAATCACATTTACTAGGTAGGTATGTGCACATAGGTATCTAGTATGATGGTACGAAACCCTTCGTGTGTTAATCCAACTCGCGCTTGACCTGTTTTTTTATTTTTATAAAACACAACCCACCACATTTTTCTGTTTCATAGAACCAATTTAAATATAAAGATGCATAGATAAGTAAATAGGATAGGTAGGTAATAGCGTATGATGCATATTTGCGTAATCCATACTAATATTAGGTATAAATGCGAAAGTGTGTCTGTCTGTCTGTCTTTCTGTCTGTCTGTCTGTCTGCTACGCTTTTATGGCCCAACCACTGTACCGATTTTAATGAAATTTGGTACAGACTTGGGATACATCCTGGGGAAGGACATAAGCTACTTTTTATCCTGGAAAATTGAAGAGTTCCTACGGGATTGAAAAAAAACCGAACTCTACGCGGGCGAAACCGCGGGCATCCTCTAGTAAGTAAATACTATGTAGGTACCTACTGTAGGTAGGTACCTACCTACTGCCTGCCTTATTATTGCAAACAAATATGAATATAAATTATGCGGTCATCTTCATTACTTTGCCTTACTTACTTATGTAGGTATAAGTAGGTATAAATTGTCTCTACATAAAACCTGAACTGCAAATCGAGTTTCAACAGCATTTATAATCTCAATAAATTTTACATTAAGTATTTTCTTCATATATTTACAAAATGAGTGGAGACCGCGTTTAAGCAAGCGTAGTTTAGGACGCCCTCCAGCACGATGGGCCGACGATATAAAACTGCTGGCGGGAAGTGGCTGGATGAGGAAGGCTGAGGACCGGGTGTGGTGGCGCTCTATAGGAAAGGCCTATGTCCAGCCGTGGAAGTCCACAGGCTGATGATGATGATGATGATATTTACAAAAAGCAGTGATAGATTAGTGGTAAGAAGTCGGCCTCCTAGTCGGGGGTCTAGGATTCGATCCCAGGACTCTAACTTTTCGGAGCTATGCACTTTATATCTAAGTGCTTATCTAACCAATTAAATATCACTGGCTAAATATCGCTCAGATCCTACATGCACGAAAGTCCTCCAAAATGTTCTCAAACGGTGTGTGAATCCGCACTTGGCCAGTGTGGTAGACTACGACAGATAATGGTAGACAGTTTTACGATAGTATACTTAGATGGTTAAACTTCCAACCCCTTCTTACTTAGGTACTTATAACTTACTAGCCAATGCCCGCGACTTCGCCCGCGTGGATTTAGGTTTTTAGAAATCCCGTGGGAACTCTTTGATTTTCCGGGATAAAAGTAGCCTATCTACTAATCTAGGATATTATTCACCTCCATTCCAAATTTCAACCAAATCCGTCTATTAGTCTTTGCGTGAAGGAGTAACAAACGTACACACACACACATACACACAAACTTTCGCCTTTATAATATTAGTGTGAAGTGAGATACTATACCTATACCTACGTCAAAGTTGTAGGTAAGTACCTATTAGGATTTAGCTGTGCCAATTGTGTGTGATTCGTACATTTAATTATTTTACCTACATCAAGGTCACTTAAGTATGCTTTTAAATAAAATTATAATAGGTAATACATTAAACTGTCGATGCTCTTGAATGACATGAAAAACTCATCAGGATGTAAAGCTCATCAGGTGTAATGTATTAAAATACGTTTAAAATTAGTTCTGAAGTAACTTAAAAATTTATTTTAATCAGATTATGTGCACGGACCATGTCGTCGGCTAATCACAAAGTTATAATATTAATATGGTTATGTTTTTATAATGGCTTAATAATGTAAATATTTTTAAACTGGCCGCGGCGGCCAATTTCAAAGTGGAGTAGTCAAGTGCCAATATGCATAAGATACATTTGTTGTATTGTAAAACAAATATTTAAAAAAAAAACATCTTTATGTACCTACTTATCTGTAAGTAAATGAATTTTCTCCTCTTCTGGTTTAAGACTTACCTATTAGTTCCATAAAGGAATTTCCACTTAAAGGGAACTTACAGGCAAGACTTACAGAGTTCAAAATTACATTTTAGAGCGCACAATTATATGTTAGTAGACAATTAAAATATGTTATTTAAATTTCTAACTTCTAATACATAATATTATAATATTACACTAGTGGGTAGATTTATACTTTAATTCTTAAAGTACCATCGCAACAAAACAAGAATTTGAATAACATTTTTTAATTTTTTTTTTTATTCAGATACAAGTTAGCCCTTGACTGCAATCTCAGGTGGTGGTAAGTGATGATGCAGTCTAAGATGGAAGCGGTCTAACCTGGACGGGGTAGGGTTTTTATTAAACCCATAAGTACTTAGCTATTTGGTTTCTACACGGCATCGTACCGGAACGCAAAATCGCTTGGCAGCATGACTTTGCCTGTAGGGTGGTAACTAGCCACGGCCGAAGCAACCCACCAGTTTACAAGAGACTACAAGAGAGCTATGGACGTTGCGGTGGTCGTCTACCGATTGACGATACCTAATAATGATGATTATACATATTCTTATAATTTTATGCACATACTGATTATGCTTTATATGTACCTAATGCAATAATTAATAATAAGTTTATTCAAATGATAATATATTAAGTAACTGGAATGGTTAATGATAGAGTCATTAAAGAGTTATGCGGTTTAATTGTTTGTCATTTGATACTAAAGAATATTACTATGCAATATGCAGGAACGTGGAACTATAAGTAGGTACGGCAGTTATATGTTGTCGCCGTCAATCGATAGACGTCCACGGCTGGACATAGGTCTCTTTTTTATCACTGTCCAGTTTCCAAATAGTTTCATAGCCTCGATAGCTCAACGGTTGAAGAGCGGACTGAATTCCGAAAGGTCGGCGATTCAAACCCCACCCGTTGCAGTATTGTCGTACCGACTCCTGGCACAAGCTTTACGCTTAATTGGAGGGGAAAGGGGAGTATTAGTCATGATTAGCATGGCTAATATTCTTTAAAAAAAATATATATTTATGCAAAAATCACGTCGATCTATTGCTCCTTGTGAAGTGATTAAACCACGAACTAACAAGCTTTAACAATTAAGTATACCTAATATTAGTAGTGAGCCTTGTCGTTCCGTATTCTTCTTTAGATGGTTTAATTGCTGTATGTATAAAGATGGACGCAATATTTACATCCAAAAAAAACAACTGTTATTTATACAATAACAAAGAAAGGGAAAAGTAACAACTACCTATACAGATCGTCACTACCATCATAAAGACGTTAGAAAGGCAATTAAAATTTCTTTCAACGAGTACCTATCCTGCAAGCAAAACAACAGATATTGTGCAAATAAAGAAATTCACCCGTTAAACAATTAACACCAACATCCATTATGCAATAGAAAAAAACCTTTAAAAAATTTGCAAAAGTCGACCGACATGTAAAAAGTGCAGTTCTATGAAAAGAAATTTAGTTTGCGCAAAACGGGGACGCTAATAACTTTATGGCACCGACCCTTATGTTCCGAACGGTACAGTTTGTTTTTGAACCAGTTTTTTTAGGGTCTGGACCGCTATTCCAATACAGTGACGTCAGAAGTTTTTATTTTGTTATCTCAAACTCTAATGGGTTGTGAATCGGTTGCTTTACTTTCATGCGTTTTTCCATTTTGTAGGCACGTGGTTTATAATATTTGTTATTTTTTAAATAAGAGGGGTCTCTCCGTCACTCGCTCCATACAAACGTAGTTCCAATTTCATTTGAAAATTAAGCAACCAAAGTCCATGAAATTTTGCAGACATATTCTAGAAATATATCATTATCTATGCCTGTGGTTGTTCAGATTTCTGTTAAAATATTCGGTTTCGAAGTTACGCGATTTTAAAAATTCACATACAAATCTTTGAGCCCCTGTAATTTAAAAACTACATATTTTTGGAAAAACAAACAAAACACCACTGGCACAGATATTAGTTTCTAGAATATTATGTCCGCAAAATTTCATGGACTTTGGTTGCTTAATATTCAAATGAAATTGGAACTACGTTTGTATGGAGCGAGTGTAATACCTAATAAGGACTAGGACTTAGGTCTCCCCGTCAAATACCTCGATGAGGTTTTAGATTTAATTTAATCTATTTAAGTTTTCAATTTTTTTAAAGTTTTAATTTAGATTTAAGTTTATTTTATAGAATTGTTACCTTAAATTAATATACATACTTACTTATGAATAAATAATTTAAATGTGATTTCCATTATGTTTTATTCGTTACTAAAATAATAATTTTGTACTCCTTCTTCACTAAAAACACTCACTCACTTTCATTTCCCTTTGCTGTTCTTTTCTTTCAAAAGAGTTCAACGCGTGCGAGTGTCCGTAGCAAAATACCTATAATAATAAAAAATTGTTCCCAAGTATGCCGTAGAGTTAGTCTCTATGATTATCCTGTTTTATTTCGAATCCTAATCTCAAAACATTTTTTATACTTCAGAAGGTAGGTTATGCAGACCATTTGCAATGCAAATTCATAAAAAAAAACAATGGGAGGCAGGTAGGCAAAAAGGCGTCAAAACACCATATTTGAGTTCATTTTAATTTCAATAGTTCTTAAGCACTTAGTAAAATAGACAATTGTAGATACTTACTTAAATACCTACTAAAAGGATTGGTAGACTTCACACTCCTTTGAGAACATTATGGAGAATTCTCAGGCATTCTGGTTTCCCCACAATGTTTTCCTTCACCGTAAAAGCAAGTGATATAACTAACGCACGTAAGTAGCTATGAAAATTAGAAGTGCGTGCCCGGGATCGAACCCCCGACCTCCCGTATAGGAGGGGGGTGGATGTGAAAGTTTCCCAATTTATGAAATCCTTAGTGGGAGTATATGTTATAGAGAAAGCCTATTATTATGCGAAATCTAAGTTTCTATCTCAGCAGTTTGAGCTGTATGTATCTAGGTAGGTACCTACTTACAGCCTATGTTGATAAAATGTTAGTCACTCAATTTCTCCTTTTATTAACCCCCGACCCAAAAAGAGGGGTATTATAAGTTTGACGTGTGTATCTGTGTATATGTGTATCTGTGTATCTGTCTGTGGCATCGTAGCTCCTAAACTAATGAACCGATTTTAATTTAGTTTTTTTTTTGTCTGAAAGGTGGCTTGATCGAGAGAGTTCTTAGCTATAATCCAAGAAAATCGGTTCAGCCGTTTGAAAGTTATCAGCTCTTTTCTGTCACTGTAACCGTCACTTGTCGGGGGTGTATTAAATTTTTAATTTACACGTGTATAATTACAGATTTACCGGGATCATGTTCGACGAAGAAGACATTTAGAACGATTTAAATTGTATTAAAAAATTCAAATCTAAAAAAGAGTACACGACGGCATTAGTGAAGACGACATTCTATATACGTTTTTATACAAAAAATAAATCTATTCAGTACATAAATCACCGCGCGAGATTAGATCTCGTTCATACGTCTTAATTTTACAATAAATTTATTAGTTTGACTGGCGCAGCGTATTTATTGTGTCGACTGTACCTAAGTACGTCGTTACAAGATAGCAGCCGTATTGAGTAACGGGCCTGTCTGATATTTATTGGTCTATATTGATCGTTAAGCGTGAATTATTATTATTTAATTAAGAGTTCCTCAAATAAAATACCTTTAAAGCGTGATAAACGAACGAAGCGATTTGCTTCCTCGTTTCTACCTAATCCGAACCGCTAGGATATGGAACGCAGCCAAGCTCTAGTCTGTAAATTAAAAAACAAAATGTCAGGTACATTTTGTTGGACCGGAAACATGGTTGCTAACTAGCCCTCATAAGAAAGCTCAGAGTCATTCATTCAGCGGGCGATGGAGAGAGCTATGCTTGGAGTTTCACTACGTGATCAAATCATAAAAAAGACGAGTAGGAGAACCAGAGTAACCGACACAGCTTAGCGGGTTGCAAATCTGAAGTAGCAATGGGCTGGGCACATACCTACTTACTTCAAATACGGAACCCTAAAAACCAATAAACGTTGGGGTCCCAAGATGCTGGAATGGTGACCTCACACCGGAAAGAGCAGCGTTGGAAGACTTGAAGACAAATTGCCAGATTTAACTCACCTTCGAGAACATTATGAAGACCTCTCAAGAATGCAGGCTTTTTCAGGGTGTTTTTATTCACCGCTCAAGCAAGTGATACTTTATTGTTTAAAAGACACATTACTCCGAAAAGTCAGAGGTGTGTGCTGGGGATCGAACTCCGAACCTCCGACTTATGACTTAGTCACTAGGCTATCACGACTTAACATTAAGATACAACGCTATATTTAATAATGGATTAAATTGTCTTTATTGCTATCGACAATCTAAAGGCTTTTGTGGAAAGGACTTGAAATGTAATATTTCACAAAGGAACCCTAAAAGTGCTATCATCTTCTCCGAGTTGAATTAACACATCCACCTTCAGATATCGGTCGTACGTTTAAGGCCTGTTAATCCGATACTATGATACTTTAGGGAGCTTGCCTCGATTTATGTACACGATGTTATTTGATTAATATCCATGTAACCCTATTCGAAAACCAACCGTATGTAAAATCAAATAAAGTTGGTTTTGGATTGATGAATGTAAACATTTGGACTTGAATGGATAAGTGCGATGACCTGTAGAAAAAAAAAAAGTCACCAATACGTGTCTTATGTTATATGATTATATCATACAGCAAATATGTCCGTTGTGATTTTATAACGGACAGCTATATCACCTTTTTATAGCATTGAAAGTTTTGCTCTTGACTATTTAAATTAAGGCCTGGTCGAACACAACGCGTACCTGCAGCTGGTTCAAAGTAAAAATAATCTCTTGTACGTATTAATGCAAGGAACTGGTTATAGATCATCCCATTGTAGAGCACAGTAGAGGCGAAAGGTACTCTAATGGCCGTAACTTTGTCTGCGTGGATTACACAAATTTCAAACCCCTACTTTGCCGCTTTAGGCGTTGAATCTTCTAAAATCCTTTCTTAGCGGATGTTTACGTCATAATAGCTATCTGCATGCTAAATTTCAGCCCAATTGGTCCAATAGTTTGACATAGATTAATCAGTCAGTCACCTTTTCCTTTAAAATATTTAGATTGAAAAATTGATATTGCCTGCAATTCGCGCGCGACCGCTGCACAACAGTTTATTCCCTCTGTACACTTTTGCATTCTAGCCCACGCGTTCTTTTTGCCCAAGACTTTATATTAGTTCTTAAGTGGTGTAGTCTAAGAGGGAAATCGTTTACCTGGAAGAGTACTCACGCACTATTGGCCTATTGGTTTCTCAAGATATCGTATCGGAATTTTAAACAGCCAAGCTTTATTGATAGGTAACTTCTTAGTTAAGTAGTTCCGGTTAAATATTCTCTGAATATCCTGATCTAAAACAACTACGAAAAGATATTTTTCTAAAATTAACTAAGAAGTATTATAACTCAAAATTTAAAAAACCTCCGACACAAAAACCTCTATAAGAAAACTAGGAAAGAGCTGATAAATTTCAAGCGGTTGAACTGATTTTTTTCAAACACTTTCGATCAAGCTACCTTTCAAACAAAAAAAAACGAAATTAATATCGGTTCACTCGTTTAGGACCTAAGTATGATGCCACGGACAGACACACAGATACACACGTCAAACTTATAACACCCCTCTTTTTGGGTCGGGGGTTAATAAATAGAAAACAATTTTATAGACAATCGTCATTATTCAAGGCCCATCAGCTTAACCAATTCAGACAACATTAAATACCAAGATAGATAGATCCTGGAGACAGACACAAACTAATTTTTGTCCCGGAAAATCAAAGAGTTCCCACGGGAGTTTACAAAACCTCAATCCACATGGATGACGTCACGGGCAACTTTTATTTGGGACTAGAGTTTGCTTGCGTACCATATTATATGGCTACCTACTTTTTATCCCGGAAAATTAAAGAGTTCCCTACATCATCATCATCAGCACCATTATCATTAAAAAATCATAGATCCTCAAGGACGAAGTTCCGGGCATCATTTATAGAACGCGACAGGTCGAGATGACAATCGGGGTATGAGGCCCCGCACACACGCGTTATCCCGCACCGGGTTACCGCGGGAGCTGCGCGGGTGTGCGGGGCGTACCTATCTCGATTGCCATCTCGATCTGTCGCGTACCTAAGTACTAACATCCTGAGTAACAGTAATATCATCCTGACTCATAGGAAAGATTGGTCGGATTTGGCAAGTAACAGCATTAAATTGTAATCTCTACCCAAATTAAGTTCTATGCTTTGGTAAGACATAGTCTTAACTTTTAATGGAAACGTTAATATAATCGTCTTAGGTGTCCTAATCTGCTCATTATTATTGGAAATATAACAAAAATACAAAAGGTTTTTTCGGTATCTGGGATTCTAGCTAGTATCTTAGGCGATACTCTACCTACCTGCGTCGATTTTGCAAACGTATTAAAAATGTATAACTAATGGTGGATCATCTTTTAAGCAGATTAAAATAATACTACACTTCCTTAGGGAGAATTGGGTTCACATTAATAGTTGCTAACTGAATAAATATATTCATACTAATGTTATAAATGCGAAAGTGTGTCTGTCTGTCTATTTATCTGCCTGTCTGCTACCTTTTCACGACAGTTTAACCGATTTTGACAAAATTTGGTACAGGGTTAGCTTATATCCCAGGGACGGACATAGGCTACTTTTTATCCCGAAAAATCAAAGAGTTCTCACGGGATTCCTAAAAAGTAAAAACCCATCCGCTTAACCGATTTGTATGAAATTTAGTACCCAGGTAGCTTGCGTCTCTGTAATTGACATACAACTTTTTATCCCAGAAAATCAAACAGTTCCCACGAGATCTTTAAAAACCTAAATCCACGCAGACGAAACCGCGGGCATCCTCTAGTATTTTATAAGTTTTTCTTGGTAGACATACAGACAACGATGTGATCCTATAAGGGTTTCCTTTTTTATCTGGATATAGGGTACCATAAAAACATTTATCAATGCAGACGAAGTTATGAGGACCCACTAGTATATTAAATTATCGCATACCTGTAGGTACTGCAAATGCAAAACACCATAAAGTAGCCTATAACACTCGGACACATCCATTAGCGGCTTATGGGCCCCAGCATCGGGAAATGAATACGACAATACGCACAACTAATTGGTATGCATCCGGCGGTTGAACCTGCGACCTCGGGGAGCGCGGCTCGGGACGCTCTCCCGTATTCATCTTTATATTATTCCAACAGGGCCGTAGCTAGGGGTGATAATGGGGGTTAAATAAAATATTCAACAGAAATCGAAAGCATAAAACTTTTTTTTAAAAGAGGGGTATTAAAAGTTTGACGTGTGTATCTGTGTATCTGTCTGTGCATCGTAGTCCTAAACTAATGAACCGATTTTAATTTAGTTTTTTTTTGTTTGAAAGGTGGCTTGATCGAGAGTGTTCTTAGCTATACCTAATCCACCTTTCAAACAAAAAAAAAACTAAATTAAAATCGGTTCATTCGTTTAGGAGCTACGATGCCACAGACAGATACACAGATACACACGTCAAACTTATAACACCCCTCTTTTAAAAAAAGGTTACGACGTTCAACAACAAAGTATACCACTATAAAGAAGAAAATTTTATTCTAGCTACGAGCCTGGTGTAAGAATTGAAGTTATTAAGAGAGTCTACACCATAATGATTAAAAGCAAATATCCAAAGCCGTTAGTCCTAAATTATTAATTCAGACAATAGTTCCCGTTAGTGTTATTCAATTTTCCTCACGATTCTGACTACCTTTGTTATTAAAGACTTTTTTTTTTTAATAAGAATATTAGCCATGTTAAACGACTAATATTCCCCTTTTTCCTCTCCAACTAAGCGTCAGGCTTGTGCTAGGAGTAGGTACGACAATAGTGCAACGGGCGGGGTTTGAACCGTCGACCTTTCGGTTTTCAGTCCACTCCTTTACCGGTTGAGCTATTGAGGCTCCTAGGTATTAAATAATGTCCGCGACTTCGTACGCGTAAGTTTCGGTTTTTATAAATCCCGTAGGAAATCTTTGATTTTCTGGGATCAAAAGAAACCTGAAAATGCAAGCTATAATATCTGCTCTAATACATGATGCTCACGACTTCATACGTATGGATTTATGGTTCAAAATATCCTTGGGATACTCCTATGGGAACTCTTTGATTTTCCGGGACAAAAGTAGCCTTGTCCTTCCCCGGATAGAAGCTATATCTATACCAAATTTATTGAAAATCAGTTAAACCACAGGCTATGAAAAGGTAGCAGATAGACAACAAACGCATATTTTATAACCAGGAGATGCTCGCGACTTCGTCCGCATGGATACAGTTTTTTCAAAAATCCCTGGGATGCAAGTTATCTATCTGCCAAAGTCTAAATCGGTCAGACGCATGGGCCGTGAAAAGTTCACAGACAGGCAGACATACTTACGCATTTATTACAATACTAGCTTATTCTATTTAGACTACACAAATTTCAAAGCCCTATTTTACCCACTTAGGGGTTGAATTTTCAAAAATCCTTTCTTAGCTGTCATATTAATAGATGTCTGCATCCCAAATTTCAGCCCGATACGTCTAGTAGTTTTAGCTGTGCGTTGATAGATCAGTCAGTCAGTCAGTCAGTCAGTCAACTTTTCCTTTCATAGATTAGTATGGTGAGTATGGTTATAGGCATAGTCAGGGCTTTGAATGCCTATGAGGCAACCTACGGTAAACGGGAGCCTACGCATCGATGTATATGGATTAGCCTTTCCCATACAATTCCGTCCGCAAAAATACGCTTGAATCTTACGTCATCTAATTGACAAAGTCAAGAGACTTTTGCAATTTCTCTTGACTTTTTGAGCGCGTTTTTTATCTTCGAAGGGCCCATCCATATACATCGATGAACCTACGGGAACTACTTCGGTAAAGAGGTTATAAAAATGTCATAAATATTACTATAACTATTTTTATCTCCAATCAATACAATAAACGGAATCAAGTTTCAACAAATTTATGAACAAAATATTTTACATTACAATACAAAGCGGCAGAATGGATGTTCTGTTCACGGTGATAATTATAAAATATTCATCTAATTAATTTCCACAAACAAGAAATGACAACCGGGTCTTTGACCTCGGGGTGGTTAAACGATTTACGATTATTGCGGCTTAGAATTATCCAATAAATCATTAGTTCTTATGGTTACTGAGCACGTGATGAATAAATAGGTCATATTTTGACAGAAATTTTCTTGAAATTAGAATGATTCGTAGATTCGTCGTTTACTCACAACGAAAAGAATTAATATTTCCTACATCTGCGCACAATCTTAATTATGTCGGGTTTTCCCAACCTTTTGCTGATACATAAATGATAATTAAGTAAGTATAATTTATCTGGTTTATTACACTATCTATTTTCCGTTTATCAGATTGCATCAGTGTCATCCGAATCGAATCATACAATCAGATCGATTATTATTTATCGATTCGAATTTAGTTTATGGTTTATTAGGTAGTCTCAGAGGAAGTTATTTCAAAGGTCCTTTTGCGTGAAGGCAACCTTTTATAATGTCACATCAATTTCATTTATTTCCGTTACATATTTTTCATCTTGTAATAATTTCACCTCTGTGCCTGTAAGCCTTTGTATCTAACTGTTTCATAACGCCGATAAGTTTCATTGAAAAAAAGATCGATTTTTCAAAACAACCAAAAAGTCTTACCACGGTCCTACCATTTAAAACTATGCCTTTTACATACAAAAGCTTTTGACTTAAGTGAAGAACTTAATCAGTGCAGATCTTAAGTAGCAAAACTCTGACTGATGTTAAACCTTCGTAATACAATAGGAAATTATAAATAAGATGTCAGAGATTTCGTTTCAACGAATGCCTGCCAATAAACGGTCTTATGACAAAGACATTTAAATTAAATACAAGAGATAGATGGGACTATATAAGTAATGCTTGATGGAGAAAGTTGAAACGTCATGCAGAATTTTGGCAGTTATGTTATACTTATGGTGTTGGGGTAAAATGATAAATAAAAAACTATTTATTATAGATTATAGGTCTAGAATATAGTAGAAATTAATACATTTACTTCCCTACTTTGGTCACACAGCGACGCGAATTGCGAGTATAGCTTTCCTCATCGCCCACTGAGTGACCCTGATACCGTGCATAGGGTTCAAAGCCAGGGTAAGTATGAACTTATTTTCTAGCAGGTCATAACGGAAAATAAGTGTTGATTTATAACAACTAGGGTAGGCAGTACTTTTATACCTCTATGAACTGCACGCCACTGCCTGAAACCCATATTAAGCGACCATTTTTCGGAACCATAGCCCATAGGCCATAAGTCATCACTGGCAACATGCACTCTTCGACGACTTTTTTCTTTCAGCACTGAACTAGGTAGGCGAACAATTTCAAGCGAGTAGCTACTGCTTCCAAGTACAAAATCTTTGCAGGAGACCAAGTCGTGGAGCATATTTATGTGAGGTATAGTGGCTGCTCTGTTGTTTAGGTGTAAATATCTTCGTCACCTGTACATCAGGAGGCTCGGAGTCTCACAGGGCGTAACACTAAGCCCGCTCCATTACAATCTTGACACTTATCCCGAAGATCAAGTAAAATATTTTGATACAATCGCGCGCAGATAAATGTCGTCGATTTATCACGAGCCTTCGGTGTGAATGCGACCGCCGTGGCTATGATCACTGCCTGATAATTCCCGTTTGCCACTATTTATGTTACACTAGTGTGTGCATGCGGCGCTGTCTTGACTTTAGAAAAACGACCGGTCAAGTGCGAGTCGAACTCGCAGATGAATATCATCGTACAAGAACTGTTTTATTTGAAGTAACCACAAATTGTTGATGCTAATCAACAACAACATGATCAACCCATCACCGGCTCACTACTGAGCACGGGGCTTCTCTCTGGGCTGTGGTGGCCCAGTGCGGACTGGCAGACTTCTGCACACACCTTTGAGAACGTTATGGGCACTATGCAGGTTTCCTCACGATGTTTTCTTTCACCGTTAAAGCACATAGCTCCCAAGTTAGAGGTTCCAGTCCGGAATTGAATCCCCGACCACCTTCCGAATGGAAGGTAGACGTGTTAACCATTAGACTTTCACCGCTTTTTGAGGCTTATATGCCAGATTATATTATTTTTACTTTATTTACTGACACTACAACAATTCAGATTTTATTGTATGCTATGACACACACTTGACCAGTTATAAGATAATATATTACTTCAATAGACAGACGCCGCTGTCCCACTATTTCACCATAGATATAAATATCAATGACGTATTTTTCTATCGGCGTAAATTTTTCTATTGGGCTCCGATTGTAAACGCTAGGTGACGCTCAGTTCTAATGGAAGAACATTAATCACGGGATGCGTTATAGTAAAGTTCCGAGATTAGAATAATCCTCGTTATGAAGTCCAGTGTCGATTCTCACGGTCGATTATACAAATTATGATCTAAGAGCTGGTGGGAAGTTTTCAGTAGGTCGAACATGATTTTTACCGGCTACGCCGTAGATGAGAAGAGAGGTCTAGTATGCAACTTTTTTGGTTTGTAATATTGTGCGTTGTAAGTGGAAACAGCACTGCGATTTTTATCTTGTTCTTTTCTTTGAAAAGCATGGTTTTGCTATCATGTTCACAGAGTGACACATTTCTATTGGCGCTACAATGAGAAAATTAAAATTTCAAAATGGCCGCCATTCTAAAAATAAAAGTGTTATTTCTTATACGATGGTGTGGAACCCTTGGTGTGCGAGTTCAACTCGCACTTGACCGTTTTTTATTGGTCGTCAAATAGTGTCGGTAATTGTAATGTAACTTTGATTGGCTGATAATAATTATTAAATATTGTAGAGAATGACGAAAATTAACGGACGTTTTTTGCTGTCGCATTTTAATACGAACTTGTAATTAATGAATTAAGTCTTCACCCGCCAGCTCTTGGACAATTATAATGATAGTATTATCGTATTATTTAATCACAACATGAGATTTGAGTAGAAAAATTAAACCACTAATTTTGAATAATGGTAATGTTTGGATTCTTTGTTTTTTAGGGTTCCGTACCTCAAAAGAAAAACGGAACCTTTATAGGACCACTTTGTTGTCTGTCTGTCTGTCTGTTTGTCCGTCTGTCCGTCGTCGTATCTATTAAGAAAACCTACAGGGTACTTCCCGTTGACCTAGAATAATTATGAAATTTGGCAGGTAGGTAGGTCTTATAGCACAAGTAAAGGAATAAATCCGAAAACCGTGAATTTGTGGTTACATCACAGAAAAAAAATTAAAATGCGTTTCAATTTTCAAAGTTAGATACCAAGTAGGGTAGGTATCTTATGAAAGAACTTTATACCTGTATATTCTAAAACAGATCTATATTTATTTTTATGCATAATTTAATAGTTTTTGATTTATTGTGCAAAATATCGGAAAAAATACCCTGGTATCTCTACTGGTATTTAGGAATGATACAGTAGATGGAAGCTTTTGGTTTTGGCTCCGTGATCGAATCAGAAATGAGGATATCCGTAGAAGAACCAGAGTAACTGCCAGCTCAGGGGGTTACGAATCTGAAGTGGCAATAGGCAGGGCACATAATTTGAAAAACCGATAGATTGGGGTCCCGGAAGGCGTAGCATTGAAAGACCCCATCACTAAGTGGATAGACATCAAAGGAGTTAAGGCGGACCCTAGCCCGTGCAACTCCCTTCAAAAGATCTATGTCCAGCAGTGAACATCTATCGGTTGATGATGTTGATGATGATGATGATGAAATTCTCACTGCTAGAAGTCGAACCCAAGATTTTTCAACTTTTAAGACGATAATTCAACTTTTAAGCTGATGATATCGATCACCACTAATCAATAAATCAATAAATCAATCTACTTATCAGGGAAACCATGCACATCATCTTTTTCTACTTTTCGGGAACCGTCAAATTTATTCACATTTTATCACTTTAAAAACACCGCTTATTACCTAAAATATACTAAAATTAATAAAAGATCTAATCGAGATTATGATTATAGACATAATTACGTTAATTTAGTCGTGTATCATTAGTACCGGTTCCCGCTACAATTTATATGTAGATGGTGTGAAAGATGATTTACTTAATTTTAAATGTGCTTCAATTTTTTTAATTTATTACACGGTCCATTTCCTCTTGCCCATTTCCCGCTACCCATTCTTTTCTATCCGTGAATTAAGTGCTAGAAATTACAATTTCAATAAATCAACAAAAAATAATGGCCATCCATCCAAATGATTATAATTAATACGAAAGCGTGTCTGTTTCTTTTTCACGCCCCAGCCAGTTAACGATATGACGTTTGGTACAGACGAAGTAGCTTGCAACCCGGAAACGGACATAGGCTTACCCTGAAAAAAAAAAAGACTTCCGACGGGATTTAAAAAAAAACCTATATCCACGCCCAAGGCGTTGCGGGCATCATTTATTTGATAACTTAGGTACGTCTTGCAGACGGATAGGTATAGGCTTCTTACTATCAAGAAGGAAAATCAAAGAATTATCTTAGAATTTTTGGTACCTTACGCGGATTCACTCGCCGACATCTTCTAGTCATAAAATAGTAATAATAATGTGAGCGGTCCAATCATAGAAATAAAATGCTCAAGAAATTAAATAAGTGTTTCAAATGCGGCCGAACAGCCAATATATTTATTTTTAATTACTTAATATTTAGACTAATTGCTTAGGTTTAAGTTTTATTTTAGAATAAATGGTATTGTCTTCATTTGAAAAATTTATTGTCGATGACAAGAGGTCTAAGCCCTAATTCACACGAACGTTATAAAAGCTCTTGTCAGGTATTAACGTTGTACGCGTTAAATAAGCGTTGTCGTGTGAACAGATACATTTGTTCTATTTAAACGCTTTTTAACAGACGTTAAAAAAGCTCTCGTATGAATGAGGCCGAAATATATATATTTTGCAATCGTTATTAAACAAACTTTATGCACAAGTGGTTTATAATAAACTGAAGCTTTTTGACTGAAGTTTTTAACCCCCGACATGTCCGTCTGTGGCATCGTAGCTCCTAAACTAATGAACCGATTTTAATTTAGTTTTTTTTTGTTTGAAAGGTGGCTTTTGATCGAGAGTATTCTTATCTATAATTCAAAAAAATCGGTTCAGCCGTACTGTAACCTTCACTTGTCGAGGGTGTTATAAATTTTTAATTTACACTTGTTATAAAACTTTTTTCTACATTTAATAATAAGAAACATAGATGTGTATATGTGCAAGGCGGCAAAACAGGCGGCCCAAAAAACCGCCAAGCAGCAGGCACGGCTACGCACCCCTAGGTCCGCGGCTGTCGTGTTAACGCTGCGGCCCGACGTCAAGGAGAAGGGCCTCACGTACGCTACGGTCCTTGCTAAGGCGAAGGCAGAGATCGAACTCGGTGAGCTTGGCATTGCGGGTGTCCGGTGTAAAACCACAGTGACTGGTGCCCGCATGCTGGAAGTTGCGGGTGCCAGCAGCGGTCCACAGGCCGACGCTCTCGCTGAAAAGTTGAAGGCGTCTTTAGAGCCTATGGGAGTCAAGGTGTCTAGGCCCACCAAAAACGCCGAATTACGCATTTTGGGCCTAGATGACTCAGTAAGCACTGAGGAGTTGGAGGCTACCATCGCCAGGGTAGGAGACTGTTCTCCGGCCCAAGTGAAGTCAAGTCCAATTTCGTCGGGCTTCAATGGACTGGGAACAGCAGTCGTCAGCTGTCCAGTAGCGGCAGCCAAGAAACTCGCTGAGGGTGGCCGACTCCTAGTGGGCTGGGTGTTGGCACAGGTCAAGATCTTGCAGCCCAGGACCATGAGGTGCTACCGATGTCTCGTGGAGGGGCATGTCGGGGCCCAATGTTCCTCGGAGATAGACCGCAGTAACCTTTGTTACCGCTGTGGCAAGCCAGGGCACAAGGCAGGGTCATGCGAGGCCACGCCGCATTGCATGTTGTGTGCGGCGGCAGACAAGCCGGCGAATCACCGGGTAGGCACAAAAACCTGTACCGCGCCCAAACAGAAAGGCAAAGACAAACCTGGGGTAAACCCTTCACAATCCCGGGCTCAGGAGGGAGAGAGTATGGAAACTTAATAATGGGCCCACATCTCCGCCTCCTCCAAGCGAATATCAACCACTGTGCCAGAGCTCAGGACTTGCTCCTCCAGAGCATGGCGCAGTGGTCAATCAATATCGCGGCGGTTGCTGAACCGTATTTTGTCCCTCAGAGGGATGACTGGGTGGAGGATTTGTCGGGCACAGTGGCCTTGATTTTGCGGACCACCATTGAATCTCCGTCCTTTGAAAGTGTCGTTCGGGATCGGGGCTTCGTAGTGGCGAAGATAGGTGGAGTTGTGGTCGCAGGAGTATACTTTTCACCCAACAGCACTCTCGCCAACTTTGAGGACTTACTTGGGAATTTGGGCGTCGTCGTTGGTCGAAGCCGTCCTAATCCTGTGCTTGTTCTTGGAGACTTCAATGCCAAATCTGCGGCTTGGGGCTCCTCAACGACAAATGCGCGGGGAAGAGTACTAGAGGAGTGGGCTGTTGAGCAAGGCCTGCTTCTCCTGAACCGAGGTTCTGCTCACACGTGCGTGAGACAGCGGGGCGGGTCTATAGTGGATATTTCGTTTGCTAGCCCTGCTGTAGCAAGTCGTGTGCGGGGCTGGCGTGTCATGGAGGAGGTGGAGACACTATCGGACCATAGATACATTCGATTTGATATCTCCCCTTCGGCCTTGGACGTTCATGTACGCACCGCCTCGGGAGGGGGCAGCCCGCGTTGGGCATTGAAACGCCTAAATAAAGAGGTACTCCTGGAAGCCTCTATCGTACAGGCATGGGTCTCTGCACCAGTTAGGCCAGTCAGTGTTGACGAGGAGGCAGAGTGGTTCCGAGAGGCACTGTCACAGATTTGCGATGCGGCGATGCCGCGTATCAAGCACATTCCTGCCAGACGTCAGGTATACTGGTGGTCGCAAGATATCGCAAACCTGCGTGCCGCATGCGTTGAAGCAAGGCGCCGGTACCAAAGGCACCGCAGGAGGCGTCGCCAAACTCAGCTTGGGCCGGCTATAGAGGCGGAGCTATATGAAGCATATAAAATGGCAAAACGGGCCCTTCAGGCAGCTATTAAATCAGCCAAAATCAAGGCCCGTGAGGAGATGCTGGAGACTCTGGACACTGATCCATGGGGGCGCCCTTACCTCATGGTAAGAGGCAAACTTCGCCCTTCGGCGCCTCCGCTGACCCAGAGTCTTGATCCGCAGCTCCTGGAGGACGTGGTCTGCTCCCTGTTTCCATCTAGAGAGGAACACAACCCGCCACCGATGGCTCCGCCTTTTGCATTGCCTGACGCGGGCAACGACGATGACGTGCACGAAGTGACCCCGGAAGAATTGAGAGCAGTGTTGCGGAGACTTCAGGCCAAAAACACCGCCCCAGGACTCGATGGCATACCTGGCCGTGCCCTGGTCCTGGCCTCAAAGGCTCTTGAGCCCCGATTGTTAAGTCTCTTTAGCGCGTGCTTGGAGCGGGGCCAGTTTCCACTTAGTTGGAAGGTCGGAAAGCTGGTCTTGCTGAAGAAAAAGGGGCGCCCGGCAGATACTCCGTCTGCATATCGGCCCATTGTGCTGTTGAACGAGATGGCAAAACTCTTCGAGAGAATTGTAGCGGATCGCCTCGTCCAGCACTTGGGGAGTGTGGGGCCGGACCTGGCGGACAATCAGTTTGGTTTTCGCCGGGGGCGCTCCACAGTGGACGCAATCATGCGCGTGAGGGCCTTGGCGGAGGAAGCAGTTTTCCGGGGCGAGGTGGTGTTGGCGGTTTCTCTCGACATCGCGAACGCCTTCAACACCTTACCCTGGAGCTGTATCAGGGAGGCGCTTGTTTACCATCGCGTACCAAACAACCTCCGTCTTGTGGTTGGGGCTTATCTGGCGGATAGGGCGGTCATGTACCCGGGTCGGAATGGCTGGGGTCGGCGAGAGTGCTTGTGCGGTGTTCCGCAGGGGTCTGTCTTGGGACCACTCCTGTGGAACATTGGTTACGACTGGGTGCTGCGCGGAGCACTCCTGCCCGGCGTCGGTGTCACTTGCTACGCTGACGACACGCTGGTTACGGCGTGTGGCGAAACACACCGGCAGGCGACATTGTTGGC
Source organism: Maniola jurtina (assembly GCF_905333055.1). Classification (NCBI taxonomy): domain Eukaryota; kingdom Metazoa; phylum Arthropoda; class Insecta; order Lepidoptera; family Nymphalidae; genus Maniola; species Maniola jurtina. The sequence continues at coordinate 14,275,082 of NC_060037.1, read as the reverse complement.
AACCGCTGGGGTTGCACAGGTCGTAGGGAGGATCCGGCGCCTGGGTCTCGAGGTGGCGCTTAACAAGTCGGAGGCGATGTTCTTTCATGGCCCTCGACGCGCGCCACCTTCGGGATCCCACATCATCGTGGGTGGCGTTCGCATCGACGTCGAGTCAACAATGAAGTATCTGGGACTCATCCTCGACGGCCGGTGGAATTTTGGGCCACATTTCAGGCACCTTCTACCCAAATTGATGGGAGCTGCGGGAGCGCTTGCTCGGTTGCTGCCCAATCTCGGTGGTCCAGACGCCTCCTGTCGGAAGCTCTACACTGGGATCGTGCGTTCAATGGCCCTTTATGGGGCTCCTGTGTGGGCGGAAGCTCTGACAGACCGCAACGTCGCAATATTGCGGAGACCGCAAAGATCGATGGCCGTCAGGGTAATAAGGGGGTACCGCACGATCTCCTTCGAGGCGGCGAGCCTCCTTGCCGGATGTCCACCCTGGGATCTTGAGGCAAAATCTCTCGCCTCCTTGTACCAGTGGAATAAGGAGGTGCGCGGGCGGGGTGAGTTACCGATGCCCCAAGAATATGCGCGGCATCGCTCCCAGCTCCGAGGGGTCTTATTAGTGGAATGGAGGGAGCGGTTGGATAATCCCAGCGCAGGGCATGCCACGATAGCGGCGGTAAGGCCTGTCATGGAGGATTGGCTAGGGCGCCAACATGGCGTCCTAACCTTCCGGCTGACGCAGATACTTACCGGACATGGTTGTTTCGGTAGGTATCTGCATCGCATAGGTCGGGAGCAATCGCCCGATTGCGACCACTGTGAGGACCGCCTTGAGGACACGGCGCAGCACACCCTGGAGGAGTGCCAAGCTTGGGCAGAACAGCGCCGTACACTCGATGCGGCAGTTGGCGGTGGTGGTCTCTCGCTCCCAAATATCGTGCAAGCGATGGTTCGGAGCGAAACAGCGTGGAGTGCCGCTGCCTCCTTTTGCGAGGAGGTGATGTCTGCAAAGGAGGCAGCGGAACGTGAGAGGGAAATTTCAATGGTGGATCCCTCTCGCAGGAGACGCAGCGGGCGCCGAAGGGCAAACGACGACCTCCGGCCTCCATGAGTTGCCGACCTGCGGTTGACGGGCGTAAGGGGCGTTCGTCAGCCGATACATAACCAGGTCAGGAGGTAGCGCACCGTGTTCCGGGTGCGCTTCTGAGACGGAGCTGGTAGCAGCCAGCCTAGCGATGGGACCCGTCCGCTTGGCGGCGGGTCAAGTCCTGGCGGGAGTGCGGTGAATACTACCTTAGTGAGACCCGCGCAACCGCCAGTCCGTTGAGGAACAAACACAGGTTTTAGTGGGTGCAAGCCCCACATAACCCCTCCGTTTCCCCTGACGGAAGGGTATGCGTTAGGCATTTCCTGTGTATAAAAAAAAAAAAAAAAAAAAAAAAAAAAAAAAAAAAAAAAAAAAAAAAAAAAAAAAAGGCCACTTGAGCTATGTCATTTTGTTTGTGAGCACTCGTCTACACCTATTATAAGTCGATGGGCCCTATAATAATAAAATATATAAATAAATTATAAATCTATGTATTAGAACGTTAATTCTGTTATGTGTCATTTATTTTATAGTATACCAGTTTTTATTACTGCTACAATTTTAATGATACTTTGATGAAATGGCCAACTAATTAGTAATAACTACCTAATAACATGATATTTTTGATGGCTTTTATAATTTAATGCTCTATTTATAACTAACTAATGTCCGCAACTTACTTTGGTCATTGGCCTGAGAAATCAGCAATAATACTTAGACCCATTACACATTTAACGATTATGTTCTTACATGATGAAAATAATATCTTCTTAGGTAAATGATGAAAAAGCGTGGATTTGACTTGCAGTTCGCTTCAGTAATGCGCGGAACTGCAATTACTTTTATACAGAGCATGCTTATTATTATTGGAAATCGAATCTTTGAGAGGAGCAACCGCTGAGTTTCTTGCTGGTTCTTCTCTGAAAGAAAGGCATTCCGAACCAGCAGTTACAGATGCATTTGACCATTTCAAATATATAATTGTAAATGTTTATTTCAATAAAAAATCTTTCTATTTCTATACCTACACGCACGCTATTAACTCTTCTAAGAGAGAAAGAGATAAGAGATAAGATTTTTTTTAAAAGAGAGGCATTTATTAAATTTTAGGCCGCAGCACTGTGTGAGCTGAACAACAACGAATATCAACAAGCGCTCCCCTTGCGACCGTTTCGTTCCATAGAGCACTAGGTATATATTTTCTTCATAGTGCGTCCTCTACGCGCCCTGGGCGCTTGCTATGCTATATCAAGCCCCTTAGTAAGCGCATTCTATCTTAAACCAAGCGAAAACTTGCCAAAGATTCAAAATCCGCCAAGTGGAATTCCGTACCATCGTACAAGATACCTATAACAATTTTTGTTTTTTTTTTTAATTTTTATGGCGGCCATTTTGAAATTCATATTATTTGTTATTACATATTCTGTGAAAATTTCAACTCTCTACCTATTACGGTTCACAAGATACAGCCACCTGACAGACAAACGGATGGACGGACGGACAGCGTAGGCTTAGTAATAGATAAGGTTCGTTAGCAGCCTTCGGGTACGGAACCCAAAATATGGAAACTGATGTCAATCAGTGAACGTTATTTAACTTTAGAACAATAGCAGAAAACCTTACCCATCTAGTTAATTTTAACTTGTCACGGTCAAAGTTCGAGGCGCACTCAAATTAAGTAATTCGAGTTAACAAGTTCACGTAATTTAATACAAGACCATAGATATATCACTCCCAAGATATAGAGTGTTATGAGAAAAAGCATCCGGAAAAACAACGGCTCCCAGGAAAATTTAAGTGTACTTAACATTTTATCAGAAAGTAGCCAAAGTCGAACATACTTTAAACTAAAGGTTTATAAATAAGAATCCTAAGAAAATATCCTCGCTATCAATATCTATTATTTTAGGTATAAAGTAAGGCTTTACGCATATTAAGACACATGTGTTTATCACCAAGTGGTGATAGTAAAAAAAGAATACCAGGCTGAGTTTGATGTGGGCTCTTCTCAGACTTGGGCGCGTTTTTGTTTTAAGTTTACGTATGTAGTTAATTATAACCACTATAATCATCTAACAAATCTAATAATTCTGACCATCAAAAGGTGAACAATAGTACGACTTTGAATAAATGATTTTGAGTTTACTAAGCAACGGGTCGCGTCTGCTTGATTGTTATTGATTTCTAACTTAACAACGTTAACTTTTTTAACAGATAGCAGACAGCGTTATACCGCTGCCGGCTGGCATAAATTTGTTTTGTTTTAACTAAAACTAAGTCTAAGCAAAGTTAAAGTGTGCTCTATAGATTTCAACCTTAGAATGTCTTTGTTTTGGTGTGTCAACGTTCGCGGCATAGCAGTGGGCACGAAACAATCGTATCAAGTATCAGCGGCGTCAATAAAAAGCGCACAACACACAGGCGATTGTTGTGTGTGAACCGGGCCGCGCCTTGACCGGCGACACAATGAGCTCTGTTCCCTCTGAGCTGATGCGGGAGATATGCTGCTTGTCGCGTGGACTATGAATAGTCACACTATCACACTAATCACATCACACTAATCACACTATCACACTGTCACGCTAGTCACACTAATATTATAAAGGCGAAAGTTTGTGTGTGTGTGTGTGTGTGTGTGTGTGTGTGTGTGTGTGTGTGTGTGTGTATGTTTGTTTCTCCTTCACGCAAAAACTGCTAGACGGATTTGGCTGAAATTTGGAATGGAGATAGATAATATCCTCTTCCTCTAATATTATAAAGGTGAAGTTTGTGTGTATGTGTATGTGTGTGTGTGTGTATGTTTGTTACTCCTTCACGCAAAAACTACTAGACGGATTTGGCTGAAATTAGGAATGGAGATAGATAATATCCTGGATTAGCACATAGGCTACTTTTTATCCCGGAGAATCAAAGAGTTCCCACGGGATTTTGAAAACCTAAATCCACGCGGACGAAGTCGCGGGCATCAGCTAGTCACATCATATCACACTAATCACACTATCACACAAATATTATATTAGGCGAAAGTTTGTGTGTATGTGTGCATATGTGTGTGTATGTGTATGTTTGTTACTCCTTCACGCAAAATCCACTCGACGGATTTGGCTGAAATTAGGAATGGAGATAGATAATATCCGGGATTAGCACATAGGCTACTTTTTATCCCGGGAAATCAAAGAGTTCCCACGGGATTTTGAAAAGCCTAAGTCCACGCGGGCGAAGTCGCGGGCATCAGGTAGTAACTCATAAAGTCACCAATGTGTAAACTACGCCATCGTGGTTGTCAACTGAGGACCGTTAGACGGACTACACACCACGGTCTTGCGCCGCCTGAATCCAGCGGCTTTTGCTGATGTTTGTATCGAACTTTGTCACACTATCGGCGCAATTCTGCCCGGGAAATTCAAATTTAATTTGGTTTTTCGCGATTTGTTAACTAATACGACAGAGTAGGCTTATGGCATTCTAATAGCGCCAATGGCAGTATCATCTCCACAGATTAAATATCTTAAATAAGATAAAAAATAAGATAAAAATCTTTACTTGAACGTGTTCAGTTTAAGAAATTAGTCAAAATAATGAGTTTGACATGAGTTACTCACAAATTAGTCGATACTATTAATAATTTCTTAAACTGGACCCTTTCAAGTAAATATTTTTATAAAAACCTGTGAGGATGATACTGCCATTGGCGCAATTAAAGTGCCATATGCCTACTTTGTTGTATTAGTTTACAAATTGCGAAAAACCAAATTAAGTATGAATTTCGCAAGCAGACCAGTGTCATGCACCTTAACAGGGTTCTCTCCGTCACTTACTCCATACAGACGTCACTCCCCATTTCATTTGAATATTAAGCAACCAAAGTCCATTAAATTTTGCAGACATATTCTAGAAACTAATATCTGTGCCTGTGGTGTTTTAGATTTTTCTAAAAATATGTAGTTTGAAAATTACAGGCGCTTAAAGATTTGTATGTGAATTTTTAAGACCGCGTAACTTTGAAACCGAATATTTTAACGGAAATCTGGAAAACCACAGGCATAGATATTAGTTTCCGGAACGTTTCTACAAAATTCCATTGAATATGATTGGTTAGTATTCCAATGAGAGAAGAACTACGTTAGTATGGAGCGAGTGACTGAGAGACCCCTCTTAATGTAACAAATAGATTAGTCGCAGCCACCGGGAAGCGCCCAGACACAATATGGCCACCACAAATAATAGATACGACATGATAATTCTAATAATATGAATAATTCCGTAATATATTAACAGTATGGGGTTTCACACGGGCTAGCGATGGCGTCTTGTTCGCCGAGACTTATGGCGGGCCATGGAGGCATTATGTATGAAACCGGCCAAGTGCGGGGCGGGACACACTTGAGGAAGGGTTCTGTAGCCATGCTTGTTGATAATAATTATGGCAGATATAGTTCCTTGAACAAAAAGACATGTGCCGACCCCACATAGATTGGGATAAAGGACAAGAAGAAGAAAACAGTTTCTTGAACGGTAGTTTTTTTTTTCAAAAAACCTTGAGAACTCTCAAGCATGCAGGTTTCTTCACGACGTTTTCCTTCACTGTTCAAGAAAGTGATCTCGAATTGTCGTTGTTTTAGGTTTAACTAGTTTATTAATTTCAATTTAGATTGTACAGACGAGGCTGACATATAGGTTACCTATAAAAGTCTATAGGTTACCTGTAAAATTGTGTGAAGTTTGAAAATCTGCACTTGGTCAGAGGGGGGGACATGGCCTAACCTTTTTCAATCCGAGAGCTCCCATGGTCAGTAGTGGGCCGGCGACAGGTCGAGGTGGCGATTAGAGTATGAGGGGGGGGGGGGGGGTCCACACCCCGATTGACATCGGGGTCACAATAAGTTTCTGTGACGCTAAATTTCCACCTTGCAGCTATTATAGATTAAGGTTTTGGTACAGGACGGGCAGCTGGACAGACGGATACATTGGCAAACTGGACGTAACTTTAAGGGTTCCTTCTTTTATTGCGGATCCCTAAAGCAGTTACTAATTTATATGCATTGTGTGCCAGTGCTAAAGTTTCTTTATATTTCATGCGATCAGAACGTTCAGTGGTTGAATTATTGCCATATTGGTAAGCCTATACAAATAAAATGCAAAAGATTAGCAAAATTTACCAATTTTACTGCTTTAAAAGCGTTAACCTTATATTCGACAGGACACACTACTTTTTATCCCGGAAAGTTAGAGTTCCTGAGGGATTTATAAAAAACCTATATCCACGCGAAAGAAGTCGCGGGCATCAGCTAGTCACACTAATATTATAAAGGCGAAAGTTTGTTGTGTGTGTGTGTGTGTGTGTGTGTGTGTGTGTGTGTGTGTGTGTGTGTGTGTGTGTGTGTGTGTGTGTGTGTATGTTTGTTACTCCTTCACGCAAAAACTACTGGACGAATTTGGTTGAAATTTAGAATGGAGATAGATAATATCTTGGATTAGCACATAGGCTACTTTTTATCCCGGAAAATCAAAGAGTTCCCACGGGATTTCAAAAAACCTAAATCCACGCGGGCGAAGTCGCGGGCATCAGCTAGTTTTATATAAGTTCGCGACGATACAAGTAAAATATAAGTCCTAAGTATATTTGCCTCCACTATGACATTCACATCTGAATCGCCGGAGTATTTTATCCGTCTTTATGATACGCTTGAAGCCCGTTTCCTCTATATTAAAGCTAATTAAAATGCTCATACCAGCAGGATGGGTAGATCTAGAAACTTAAATGCTAACTAGGTTATACTAGGCCTATCTTGTTGAGATCTGAACAAACAAACTAATTTATTTCGTTATTTATCGCTTAACTACTGATGCTGCTGACTTTGTTTGAAAAGGATTTTATTTTTAACTCCCGACCCACAAAGAGGGGTGTTATAAGTTTGACGTGTGTATCTGTGTATCTGTCTGTGGCATCGTAGCTCCTAAACTAATGAACCGATTTTAATTTAGTTTTTTTGTTTGAAAGGAGGCTTGATCGAGAGTGTTCTAAGCTGTAATCCAAGAAAATCGGTTCAGCCGTTTGAAAGTTATCAGCTCTTTTCTCGTTACTGTAACCTTCACTTGTCGGGGGTGTTATCAATTTTTAATTTACACTTGTTCAACTAGTTTTTACCTGATATTATTTTGCATTGGATGCGTATTATCGAATGTTTTAAACTCTATTTTTCTACTCTATTCATTTGAAAAAATTAAATGAAATTATGAAAAATTGAATGAAAGTCCGTCATTTATATAATATCAAATGAAGAAGAATGTGTTGCAGGATTTTTGGAAATACCATTATCGATTTTCAAAATTCCACTCGAATGAAGTTGGGGCGAGTAGGTAAGTTTCAAATATTATTAAAAAAAAAATTGTTATGCATAATTATTATTATCATTATGTACAAACATGATTCTCTTACTTTAATTTTATACGCAGGTGCAAATAGGTGACATGGTCGGGTCCATAAGGTTCACTTGAGGTAGGGTAATAAGGTTCACTCGTTTATGAATCTTCTTCCTTAACGATGTGGTCGCCGACGAATAGCTAGCCGACGACCGACGCTGGAAAAGGTTTATGTTTAGCTAATAAATTCAAAATAGACGAGATTGCGGCATATATTATTACTAGAGGATGCCCGCGACTTCGTCCGCGTGGATGTAGGTTTTTAAAGATCCCCTGGAAACTCATTGATTTTCCGGGATAAAAAGTTGCCTATGTCAATTACAGGGATGCAAGCTACCTCAGTACCAAACATACAAATCGGTCAAGCGGATGAGTCTTTAGGAATCCCGCGGGAACTGTTTGTTTTTTCTGGGTAAAAAGTAGCCTATGCCCTTCCCCGGAATGTATCCTATGTCTTTACAAAATTTCATTAAAATCGATTCAGCAGTTTAGTTCAACGAATTATACCTAATAGGTAATTGGAAATCACATCATAATATAACTGTAACAAATGGGGTATCATAAGAAAGAATTTTACCTGCACATTCTAAAAAAGATTTTTATTTATTGTTAAACATAATAGTTTTTGATTTATCATGCAAATGTCAAACTCAAACTCAAACTCAAATTATTTTTATTCAATTAAACTTTTACAAGTGCTTTTGAATCGTCAAAATAATCTACCACTGGTTCGGAATGCTGTTCCTACCGAGAAGAACCAGCAAGAAACTCGGCGGTTGCTCTTTTCAAATAATGTCGGAAAAAATACCCGAGTCCGGAACCCTCGGTGCGCGAGTCTGACTCGCACTTGGCCGGTTTTATTGCGTATTCATATCACAAACTGTTCTGTTTATGCTCATTTCAATTTTCTCTGGATACAGCTAAACCACTGAGCCCTTTGACGATGTTAAATCGTTTATTTATCCCCAATCCCATCAACCGCATTACTCCCACTCAATATCATTGCTCTGATCCACTCTTATCCCTATCTCATTTCTATACAAATAGGTTTTAGTAAAGAAATGTTCAAGTTTAAAAATATTCATAAAGAGATATTATACCTACAATAACTTATCGTATTCAAATTGTTAAAATGGATAAAATTTCATTTTCTGGGCCATAATAAAGTGACACTGGAAGTAAATACCATATATACCTAAGTAGGTATCTTTTTTATTCAGATACAAACTAGCCCGAGACTGCAATCTCACCTGGTGGTAAGTGATGATGCAGTCTAAGATGGAAGCGGGCTAATCTGGAAGCGGGCTATTCTGGAAGGGGTATGGCAGTTCTTCATTAAATCCCCCTATACCCCTTTGGTTTCTACACGGCATCGTACCGGAAATCGCTTGGCGGCACGGCTTTGCCGGCGGGGTGATAACTAGCCACGGCCGAAACCTCCCACCAGACCAAACCAGAAATTTAGTTAGGTATTATGAAATTCCCCTGCCGGAAATTGAACCCGGGACCTCCCGCCTTTTAGCCCGCTTCCATCTTAGACTGCATCATCACTTACCACCAGGTGAGACTGCAGTCAAGGGCTAACTTGTATCTGAATAAAAAAAAAGTTCTATGAGGTCTGCTAATCCGTACTTGGCCAGCGTGGTAGACTTGCAAACCCTTCTCTTTCTGAGAGGGGACTAGGAGACAATGGGTTGACGACGCTGATGATGATGATGAAAGAACGAAGTTACGCAACTACTTGTAAGATCATACTCTTAAAATGACTAATTTGTGTCGGGGAACAAAACTATAGTAGACAATAATGTTAAAAAACATGTTAGAATGGTTTTTGCGCTTTAATCAGCCTTTGACAGGGGCGACCTTGGTTCGCCATGGTTCACACAGTCCCTTCACTGTGAAAACGGTGGAAAAAACCCCACAATGGCTCGGCCCTCATGCATGCATCTGGACAAGACAATCAAACAATCGATTATAACAATACTCATGCATTTTATTGATTATTGTCAACGGATTGGATTGGGAAGTAGGTAGGCGCTTCAAGGCAAATTTCTGGCCGTCATGCTTTTTTTACTCAGATTTAAGACTAGTAGTCGTTCATGATCAACGCATCACCGACTCACTACTGAACACGGGTCTGCTCTCAGAATGACAAAGTAGGTGGATTTTCAGTAAATGCAATGCTTTACAAAGTAGGGGTCAAAATGGCTCAAAAATTAGTTAAAACAGGCCGCATGGCGACTGAACGGTTTTAAATTTTACTGTAACGTTTTATTAAACAAAACCGGCCAAGTGCGAGTCAGATTCGCGAACCGAGGATTCCGTACTCAGGTATTTTTCTGACTTTTTACATGATAAATCAAAAGCTATTGTGCATAAAAATAAATAAAAATCTGTTTTAAAATATACAGGCAAAGCCCTTTCATAATATGATACCCCACTTGGTTTAGTTATCTTACTTTGAAAATTGAAAATACTTACCAATTTTATTTGTTCATGAACACTTTTTTTTTTGATATTACCTGCCAGATTTCATGATTTTAGATAAATGGGAAGTACTCTATAGGTTTTCTCGACAGACACGACGGACGGACAGATAGACAGACAGACAGACAACAAAGTGATATAAGGGTTCCGTTTTTCCTTTTGAGGTGCGGAACCCTAAAAGTAACAAACACACTTTCGCATTTATTAATCTTCTTCTTCCTGACCTTATCCCACCCTACGTGGAGTCGGCACAGCATGTATTCTTCTTCAACTCTCTTCTGTCATCTGTCAACGTATCATTTACCCCTTTTACACGCATCTCTTTTTTCACGCAATCCATCTAACTTTTGTTTGGCTGTCCTCTCCACTTTTTTTCCTCATTTATAAGTTACTAGCCGATGCCCGCGACTTCGCCCGCGTGGATTTAGGTGTTTCGAAATCCCGTGGGAACGCTTATGTGCTAATCCAGGATATTATCTATCTCCATTCCAAATTTCAGCCAAATCCGTCCAGTAGTTTTTGCGTGAAGGAGTAACAAACATACAAACACACACAAACATACATACTTTCACCTTTATAATATTAAGTGTGATATTAGTATAAGTTTAAATTTTAAGTTTTAAGAAATAATACTAGTAACTGAAATAAATCGGACGTAGAGGTATCTCTTGTATCGTATACGTATTCGTCGGTCGACGGCGATAGTCGAGGTCTAGGCGCCGATAGCATCGCCGCGACCGCGGTCATCTGCGATCGCCGGATTCCATTCACCGGCTCCCGGCCCGTGTTTCATTTAACACCAATTATGGGCTTCCCGATTCCAGGATTAGCGTCTTGATTTGTTTCCACGCTCACTCTTGGGAGATAAGAATTTTTGAGTGGGCGTCTGCCAACGATATAGCTACTCGTATGTAGTATAACGTAAGAATGCTTTGTAAATGACAACGCAAATGCTACCCATATAATAAATCTATACATATAATAAAATTGTAGAAAAGTGGTGTCTGTACAATAGAAATATACTAAAAAAAAGTAGCAGGGGTTGTTATTATATCGATGCCGAACCCGAAATTGTAATTAATTTTTTTTTGTCTGTTTGTCTGTGTGTTTGTACACGCTAATATCAGAAACGGCTTATTCGATTTAGATACGGTTTTCACTAATATATTGTAGTAAGCTTCACTTAACATTTAGTGTTTATTTCATGTCAATCGGTTTATAAATAAAAAAGTTATGTCAGTTTAAAGAATCACGGCGAACATTTTCAACATACAGAGTACGTACTACACGCCTCGCGCCTGAGCGTCCGTGACTATATAAAGCGCGCTGATTCCACGCGAACGAAGTCGCGGGCACAGCTAGTATACTAGCTACCTATAATTGGCTAGGACCGTGACTAGGTGCCGTCCCACCGCCAAATCCATGCCGCCAAGCGATTTAGCGTTCCGGTACGATCCCATGTAGGAACCGATAAAGGGTGTGGGTTTAATAAAACTGCCATACCCTTTACAAGGAAACCGAAGAGTTCTCACTAGGTTTTTAAAAACCTAAATCCATACGGAAGAAGAATCGACAACGCTTGGATTAAAATACTACTAGATAATAATATAAATTAATTTATTTTTTACTTTTTAAAGTTTTTTTATGTCGGGGGTTTGAAATTTTTATACCGTCGTTCCATCGTGCTTCAGGACTTCTGGGCTCAACTTCAAGGCTCAACATCAACCTCCATGAACAGGAATAGAACTATCATATTTTTTCACCTCTTTCTAGGCAAAAAGTGCGTGTGTTTTTGAGTGTGGCGGCAAATCGGCGGCGGTGGTAATTGCGAGTTATCTGCGCATTGTTCGTATGCGGCACAAGGACGCGGCGACGTGTGAGCGGACACCATTGTCTGCTTCTGAACCCTAGCTGCAGTACTTGAGATTGTTCCGACGATCTGTTGATCTATGCACTTCCTCTTTTATCTAAATCTAGCGACACGCCTCGGCTTCGACGGGTAGCTTATAGGAATTTTCATAGGGATCTGTTTTTTTTTTTTTTTGACGTGACAACGTCTTATAATTCGATAGAGCCGGCTGCACGCACGAAAAAACATGACTCATGTGGCGTTACCTCGCTCTGAGGCGTTCCATGTAAGGCTTGAAGTGCAAGCGAGAGCGCGGAACGAGCGACAAAGAAGCACAATCGGCCTTTGTTGTCACGTTCAACTATCGTTAGTAAACCGACTTTACAGACAACCAATTTTTTTTTAATTATATAGACTAGCGCTTGGCTGCAATCAGACTCGCTAGCAAGTGATGAAGCTAACATGGAGCGCGCTTGTCTAGAAGTTGCCTATTCACTCTTGACTTGAAGGTACTATTATAGGTGGAAGGGAAAACTGATGCCAGAAGGGCGTTCCACATCCTGGCGGTTCGCATTAGAAAAGAGGAAGCAAATCGCTTCGTACGTGTTCGAGGAATTTCGACTACGAATAAAACGTAGCGTTTGTTACTCAGGAATAATACAGCTTTCTACTGGTAAAAGATATTTCAAAATCGGTTCAGTAGTTCCAGAGATTACCCCCTACAAATAGACTTAACAACTTTAGCTTTTTATAATATTAGTATACAATATAATACTCGTCATAGACTAGGTAGGTACTTTTTATCTCGTTCCCACAGGATTTTTTAAATCTCAATCATGCATTATTTAGTACTAGCTGATACCCCGCGACTTCGTTCGCGTGGATGTAGGTTTTTTAGAATTCCCGCGGGAACTCTTTGATTTTCCGGGATAAAAAGTAGCCTATGTGCCAATCCAGGGTATAATCTATCTCCTTTTTAAATTTCAGCCCAATCCGTCCAGTAGTTTTTGCGTGAAGGAGTAACAAACATACACACACACACACACACACACACACACACACACACACACACACACATACAAACTTTCTCCTTTATAATATTAGTGTGATTCCAAAAACCTCTGTAAACAATAAATAAGTACATTTTGTGAAAATTCTGAAAGAGGAAAAATCAAAATGTAAGACAAAGTTGTGAAGCGATATTTAAAACAAGCTACCTACGTGAGTCGTTCAATGCCCTTTAGGTATTCTTCAAGAATAATTTTATTGCATTACGCGAATAATTATAGCATTTGATTAATTTTTTCCCAGAGATTTTTGCATTTTTGTAAAGTGCGACTCCTACAAATACAAACTAAAGAACAATAATATTTTATTTTAATCAAACAGCCTGTTTGCGTCCTCTGCTGGACATTGGCCTTCCTGAGAGCGCGCCACCACACATGGTCCTTCACCTCCGACAAAAAAGGATTTTTGATAGTTCAATCCCTAAGGGGGTAAAAAAGGGGGTTAAAATTTGTTTAGTCCACGAGGATGAAGTCGTGGGCATAAGCTAGTAATAAATATAAAGTTTACTTCATTTTGCAATTCATATTATATTATTATTTTATCATTCATCCCCTTCAAAGTCTAAAAACAAATTATTATTGAAGCATAAATAAAAGCAAAGTTCCCTCGCTTCCAAGGCATAGTATAGTGGTAGACACGCTCACGTTCAACAAGACACTTCCCTCGCTAAATGTACTCTATTGTTCTTAATGTGAATAAATACATTTTTTAACGATCTAACTGACTTTTAAATCCCTCGTAAACCTTGATTATTTCCACCCTTATATCTACGTAGTAAGGTTCAAAATGTTTAATAGAAATCAACCCTTTAAGTAATGTCTCTATTTCGAAGATTCTTTTGCACTAAAGTGACAGGTTATAAAGGCGGTTATAATAACATCTACAGATAAGCTAACTTCCAACTTCAACACAAGTTGGTAGTCGACTTGGATCGCAACTGACAGCAGAGACAGGGTCATGTTTTATGTATGTAGGATCATTTAAATCCTTAAAGCATCCCATTGACTAGATTTATTTTAATCAATGAGGTATCCATCGATTTGGCTGAAATACAAAATGATGACAGAGACAAAGAAAATTGTGTACTATATTGAATGGCATATCACTGAAGAGTTCTTTCTTAGTTAATTCTTGTTTATTTAATAGATACCCAATCATGATGCAGTACAAATCACAGTCGGGTTTGTTTGAAAACTTTTTAAATTACTTGCTGAACCGATTTTGATGCTATTGAAAAATTGGACTGTGTCGGCAGCGAACTTGTCGGCGCGTCTGTAGACGGCTTATAAAAGGTCACAATCGCTTGGCAGATATATCAATTTACATTGAATAGAGTTGAAAGGAAGGATTAAGTGCAATTTGAAAGGTGACTTTTTGTTGGTAGATAATATCTTAATATGTTTATAATAAATGGGGGTTACTCGTAATCTGTAACTGTACGTCTGCGGCGTTTTGTTGGGGTTTTTTCTGTGACATTTCGCACCTTTACGGTGGTTATTCTAAAGGATATCATTCGACATGCTGTATTTTGAAAGATACTGTGTGCGGAACGGTTTTTTGAGGTTTTTTTTTTGAAATTTATTTTATCTCTTCCTAAATAACTAGACAAGTAATTATTTATAGACATATTTAGGCATATCGCTGTTTATAGAAAATCCAAAGAGTAAATGTATAAGTTTCTCTAGCACGTTCTCTAGCGCTTTCCACACTAAGCCCTAATTCGTACAAGCGTTAAAAAAGCGTTGCGTTAAAACCCGGCGTTGCGCTGACCATACAAAGTGCGCGATAAAAAAGCGTTGACGTGTGAACAGATACTTGGAAATGCATTTGTTCTATTTAAACGCTTTTTTAACGGACGTTAAAAAAGCTCTCGTGCGAATCAGGCCTGACGTAGTTTAGTTCTTATTATATCAATCAATCTCGTTACAAATATCTGTGTGCTCGATTTTCGTAAAAATGTATTGTTACTACGGCTCAAAGATTTCTATGTAAATATTTGAGCTCGTGTTACTTTCAAACTACACATTTTTACAAAAGTCTGGAAAACAGCATACCTACACAGATATTAATTTGTAGAACATATTTATAAAACACTAGAGGATGCCCGCGACTTCGTCCGCGTGGATGTAGGTTTTTAAAGATCCCGTGGGAACTGTTTAATTTTCCGGGATAAAAAGTTGCCTATGTCAATTATAGGGACGCCAGCTACCTTGGTACCTTTCATACAAATCGGCTAAGCGGATGGGTTTTTGGGAATCCCTTGGGAACTTTTTGATTTTCCGAGATAAAAAATAGCCTATGTACGTCCCCGGGATATAAGCTAACCCTGTACTAAATTTCGTCAGAATCGTTTAAACTGTTGGGCCATGAAAGGGTAGCAGACAGACAGACAGACACACTTTCGCATGTGTAATATAAATATGGATTGAGTTTGATCTAAACTACCTTTGTTTGGAGCGTGCTGTGCATAAACTCCTCTAAGGTGTATACTTTAAAGTCGCATGGTTTCAAGAATACTCCCCGTGGAAGCGTGAATTGTATAGTTTTTGTTTGGATTTCATTAGTTTATGCGACATCACGAGCGGAATGTACCGATACGGATCGCGGGTTCGATTCCGTCTGGTGTCTTTATGGAGTTGGTACGAGTATGAATAATGCGAGTGTTTTGTAACGGTTTCGTGTTTGTTTTATACGTCGATGTTAAGATAATGTTCGTTTGGGGGAAGCTGCATGCGCTTTATACGGTACGTGTTGTTTCACTTTACGCGAGATGGAAAGAAACGATACGGTAAACTGTTACTTTTATCAAATTGTAAGTTGTTTTGGTTCATTTACAATTTTAAAAAAAAATACGAGACATTTCACCGCGTTTAACAGGGCTCTCTCCGTCACTCGTTTCATACAATCGTAGTTCCAAATTCATTTGAATATTAAGCAACCAAAGTCCATGAAATTTTGCAGACATATTCTAGAAACTAATATCTATGTCTGTGGTGTTTTAGATTTTTCTAAAAATATGTAGTTTTAAAATTACAGGGGCTCAAAGATTTGTATGAAAATTTTTAAGACTGCGTAACTTTGAAACCGAATATTTTAACAGAAATCTGGAAAACCACAGACATAGATATTAGTTCCTAGAATATGTCTGCAAAATTTCATGGACTTTGGTTGCTTAATATTCAAATGAAATTGGAACTACGTTTGTATGAAACGAGTGACGGAGAGAGCCCTCTTAATACCCTAGCCTCATTGGGTGACAGAAGGGCTGGCTCATTTTTAACCCCCGACCCAAAAAGAGGGGTGTTATAAGTTTGACGTGTGTATCTGTGTGTCTGTGTATCTGTGTATCTGTCTGTGGCATCGTAGCACCTAAACGAATGAACCGATTTTAATTTACTTTTTTTTGTTTGAAAGGTGGCTTGATCGAGAGTGTTCTTAGCTATAATACAAAAAAATTGGTTCAGCCGTTTAAAAGTTATCAGCTATTTTCTAGTTTTCTTGTAGAAAAGAAGGTAAGATAACCCTTAGGTTCATAATATTCAAGTGTCAATTGACAAATGTCAAGCTGTCAAGATGGACGTTGCCTAGATATACATAATTATTTATTTGAAAATGATTTGTCGGGGGTGTTGAAAATTTTTAATTTACACTTGTTTTCGCAACGGATCAGCCTGGCTGTCCAGCGCGGAAATGCAGCCAGTATTCTTGGTACCATTCCACGCGGGCATGATTTGTATAGAAATTAGAAAAAGCTAGCTTTAAGTTTTATTATAATATTTCATTCAAAAAAAAAAAAAAGATCCATACTAATATTTAAAATGCGAAAGTGTCTGTCTGTCTATCTGCTAGCTTTTCACGGCCCAACAGTTTAACCGATTTTGATGAGGTTTGGTGAAGTTAGCTTACATCCCGGGGGCCGAAATAGGCTACTTTTTATCCCGGAAAATCACAGAGTCCAATAGTTTTTGCGTGAAAGAGTAACAAACATATACACATACACACAAACTTTCGCCTTTATAATATGAGTGTGATAAGATAATTGTTTGTAGAGGTTTTGGCTTTGCTGTAGTCGGGTAAAAAGGCAGTGATTTATTTAACATATAGTTTCATTCCGTATCCGCGTACTCTCATAGGAATTTCCCCCTGGCACGAGACCAACGCAAACTACAATAAAAGTCCAATTGTGACTGATCGTGACAGCATTTCAAATAACTCCTTATTGCCATTTATTTAACAACCACCACATTTATTTTTGAGACCCCCACTTTTTTTCATGTAACATCCGTTTGGTCAATTTTTTTTGTATAAAATGTAGTCTATGTCACCCGGACCCTTACGACGAATCGATTGACACCTCATTCATCAAAGTCGGCCCAATAGTTTAGGCGCTACGGTGGTACGCACAGAATCTGGATACAAACATACATTCCCACATATATACATACATAGACTGCTAACCCTTCCTTTTGGCTTTGCCGCAGTCGGGTAAAAATGTAGGGTGGTAACTAGCCACGGCCGAAGCCTCCCACCAAACCAGACCAGAGTCCTGTGTGCGTTTGGAATCTTCGTTACTTTACATCACATCATTAGCTTACAAATCCAAAAAGTGACAATCGAAAAGTGTACAATTTACATACATATTTTGAATAAATGATTTGACTTTGACTTTGACTATTTTAGTCTAGAACACGACTAAAGTGTAATCGCTAAGTTTATTGCTGTTTCTTCACGAAAAGTCATTTTTATTCCGTGTTGATTTTTATATTTTGTTACATTAAAATTAGATTTCAACGCATGTGAAGCTACTCTTGCAAAAATATTTTGAAGCAAGAATCTTTTTGTCTTTATTCTTCTAGTAACAAAAATACAAACAGCTACTGGTACAATATTATAATTATATTATGTAACAAAAATTACAAAACATACTTATAAACGTGAATGAAAGGAACTCTGTATTTTAAAAAAACTAAATTAAAATCGGTTCATTCGTTTAGGCGCTACGAGGCCACAGACAGATACACAGATACACACGTCAAACTTATAACACCCCTCTTTTTGGGTCGGGGGTTAAAAAACGGTCGGGAACAAGACGGGAAAACGACATTTTGCTATCTTCATATATTCAAGACTCCTTATTGGTCTAGCAGTTACCATGTTTTACTGCGGATTACATGACCCTGGGTTCGATTCCCGGGTCTGCCCAAAAAATAGCTCGATATTAACTAGCTCAGAGTTAGGAAATTAGTCGGTTCTAGCACCTTGGTATTCCAATGTCAGTCTGTTTTTTTGAACTACGAGTAGGTATGTATGTGCTTGTCCGTTGCCACTT
The DNA here is from genome assembly GCF_905333055.1 of Maniola jurtina. Lineage (NCBI taxonomy): Eukaryota > Metazoa > Arthropoda > Insecta > Lepidoptera > Nymphalidae > Maniola > Maniola jurtina. Next base: position 14,256,848 of record NC_060037.1, on the reverse strand, counting down.
TAGATCCAAAAAATGTGGACGACAAGCATAGTAAAATTAACCAAAAATGTTATACTTAAAGGTATTATGAATCTATCCCTGTTGGTTTCATTGTATCGTGGCTAGTAGTAGTTAGTAGAATCCTGCTGCCGTGTTACTCGGCGCCCACAGCGGGCAAATTAGCTCGCGCCGCGCTACCGTATTGAATTATATCTGATCGTACACACTTGGACCGCGCTAGCCTTTACAATATGGCTTTAGATTTATAAGTAGATCCTAGTTAAATATCTAGAAAACGGTAGGAAGAAGAGAAGTAATTATAATTTGAAACCAAAAATATTATAAAACTCCTAATAATAGTTGTATTGCAAAAAGTGAAGCTAAAGTCATACGCTTGTGTGTGTGAAACATACACGGAGCACCATAGACTACATAGATATTGGCGTGAGGCTTATGCACCTTTTGACACCTACAAGAGCGCTTTAAAAAATGGCAGCCCGTTACCAGGGTTACTTGAAACTATATAGATGAAATTTTATACGTAGAGGCAGTATGAATCTATCCCTGTTGGTTTCATTGTATCGTGGCTAGTAGTAGTTAGTAGAATCCTGCTGCCGTGTTACTCGGCGCCCACAGCGGGCAAATTAGCTCGCGCCGCGCTACCGTATTGAATTATATCTGATCGTACACACTTGGACCGCGCTAACTTTTACAATATGGATTTAGAATAATAAGCAGATCCTAGTTAAATACCTGGAAAGCGATAGGAAGAAGTAATTATAATAAGAAACTAGGTGACGCCTGGGGCATCGTTCGAGTGGATTTAGGTTTATGATATCCCGTGTAAACCATAAATTTAGTATGTACTAGATCAACAATGACAGATTACCGGTGTTACAAAAAATGAAACGTAAATGTGTGCGTGAAATAGAGTTGTCCTGACTTTAGCATTTGTATTATCGATAGTCTTACTGGCGAAATCATAGGACACTAATGAGTTAGTTTAACGAAGTAAAGTAAAAAGCATCTTATAATTTTAAAAAAGTCAAATACATTTCAAATACACAAATAGTAACAAAGCTAAAGCTAGGTATCAGATTATTATTTATTAATGAAATGACTTAGTGCAGCTACTACGAAATAAACGATTGATAAATCTATATGTATAGGTATATGACGTTGTCAAGAATATAAATGCGTAAGTATGGATGTTTCTGTGTGTTTGTGTTTTTATTACCTCTTCACGCCTTTATTTTTTTAAAGGGTGCAAGTAAATTTAATTTGATTAATTACAATAACACTGTGATATAATGTCTAAGTGACAAGTTAATAAAAATAAATAGTATATATGGCGCTCAATTCATAGCTAATGACCTCCCCGATAAGCACTTAAATACAGTAAGTAATGTACGGGGTTACCCTTAACCCTGTATATAAAATCTAAGTCACGCTAAATAAAATAAAACTTAGTATAAATATTTATTTCGTTCTTTTCTTTTATTGGAAAGTAGTGTTTTATATTGTATTTTACATACATCACATGAAACCTATCACATCAAACCTACCGGTAGACACGATTATCGACTATCGATACTTGTGACGTCATTACTTTGTCAATCCCTATCGTAAACAAACGTTTTTAAATTTTACACAAAATATCCAAAAATTCTTCATTTAGCAATGTAATTTGATGATAAGTCTTAAGGGAAACCTATTATCTAAGCTTCCAATAGCTATTTTGCCTAATTTTCAAACAACAAATGATGAAATAATGATTATAAACAATAAGTATAAATAATCAGTAATTACCTGTGAAACGTGTATTTACGCGGATTATAACGTCTTGTAACGTCACATTCGCTCACTGAACAAGACACCATGGTGGCAGAACATAGATTTTACGTTTTAATCGTAAAATTATTTAGTAAATGCAAAAAATCACCTCGACTTGGAACAGGCCGAACTCATAAGGACCGACACTCACGTAAATAATGACTTATCGGCATCTTGTTTCGCTATCTCGCTTTCGCTCGCGGCAGTGGGTCTTATCTAACTACTCTCGCTCCCTCGCTTTGTCAGTCTTTGAGCGAAGCGAAAAATCATAGGTCTATGGTGTAAACTCTTTGATTTCTCAGGATGAAATTCTTAACAATTTTAAAAATTCTTCTCGAGCAAAGCCGGGCGGGCCACCTAGTTCTCTATAATATTATTCCCTATTTCTCTATAATTGAGCTTGTATTAGGAGTAGTTATAACTATTAACTATACTTCAAATAGATAGCAAATAAGTTAGATCGGTGTGTGTATAAATAAACTGTTAACTTGTACGGATCATCTAAATATATACTTGAAAGGAATACCTAACTGATTGATTGATCTATCAACGCATAGCTCAAACTACTGAATGGATCTGGCAGATAGCTATTATGACGTCATGACGAGAAAGGATTTTTGAAATTTTAATCCCTAAGGGGGTAAGTTAAGGTTTGTAAATTGTGTAGTCCACGCCGACGTAGTTGGAGGCATAAGTTGGTACTTATCTAAGATAGCTGATGCCCGCAGCTTCGCCCGCGTGGATTGGTCAGATCCCCTGCAGCATCAGGATTGAGGAGTTGGACTCCAAATTTTTTATGAAACAATGTCGCAAAGTTCCTCTATCCATTAAAAAAGAAATGACGCAAATCGGTTCAGAAATCTCGGAGATTTCGGTGTACATAGGTAGAAAAACACAACTCCCTTTTTGAAAGTCGGTTAAAAAAGTAGCCTATGTTACACTATGGTCAATCCTCTACTTGTCTGTGAAAATCCCGTCAAAATCGGTTCAGCCGTTCCAAAGATTAGCCTTTTCAAACAGACAGACAGACAGACAGACAGACAAAAATTTTAAAAACGTGTGATTCAGTGTTGGTATCGTTCAAATAACCATATGAGCTTAATATGAGGTAGTTATTTCGAAATTACAGACAGACACTCCAATTTTATTTATTAGTATAGATACAAAATTTGTAGCAAAGAAATAGGGGTCGCTATGTGCGCACGCGCAACAAACGTAACGAACAAGATTATGAGCTTTCATCACGCCGCCATTGCTTATTTATATTATTTGTATTCTGCCGCTCAATATTCCTCTATGACGATTCAATTTCGGCCCAACACGGCTATAACACAAAAGAAATATAATAAAAAAATCGGGCAAGTGTGAGTCGGGCTCGCACACCAATGGTTCTCTACCATCGTAAAAGATATAACACTATGTTCGCTAAATCGCTATCTTGGTTTTTCATTGTGTATTTCCGTTGTTATAGCGGAAATAGAAATACTTATTGTTAAAATTTCACATCTCTACTAATACAGTTCAAGAGATATAGGAGGGGGATAGATGGACAGCGGAGGCTTAGGGTCCCTTATAATACCTTAAGGTGCCCACGCACTTGAACTGAACCGCAGCCGAACTGCGCGTCGCGTCAGCGCCCCGCACGATAGTCTCCAGCCGCGACGCGCGTATGTCACTGCCGCGCGGGGCGGCTGGGGAGAATACCTTTACTGATAGGGTTTTCACTCGTTGGGTATGGAACCCTGAAAAACAAAGTATACCCATTTGTGTAACGATCTAACCAGCCATTATAACAAGATCTATGTATCAATAAAGCCCTTATTTTAATTTTAACTACGTACCTTTTTTATATACTAAACTATAAATGTTAAAGTTTGTCCGTCTGTTTTTAAACTTTTTTACACTAAACCACTAAAGAAATTTAAATGAAATTAATTGTCTACGCCATAATAGTTATAGGTATGCATGCAAAATTTCAGCTCGATCCGTCCGTTTTACAGTTTTACGAAAATTGTACGTCTATGGTTTTAGCTGTGCGTTGATAGATCAGTTAGTCAGTCAGCTAGTCAGTCAGCTTTTTTGCAAGTGTAAATTAAAAATTTATAACACCCCCGACGATCCAAAGTATTTTAGTTTTCCAAAACATTATTTTCAAATAAATAATTATGTATTTAGGCAACGTCCATCTTGACAGCTTGACATTTGTCTATTGACATAATATTATGAACCTAACGGTTATCTAACCTTCTTTTCTACAAGAAAACTAGAAAAGAGCTGATAACTCTTAAACGGCTGAACCGACTTTTTTAGATTATAGCTAAGAACACTCTCGATCAAGCCACCTTTCAAACAAAAAAAACTAAATTAAAATCGGTTCATTCGTTTAGGCGCTACGATGCCACAGACAGATACACAGATACACAGACACACAGATACACAGATACACACGTCAAACTTATAACACCCCTCTTTTTGGGTCGGGGGTTAAAAATAGGTATATTAAAGCTAGAAACGTTAGAGGTGCGTGCCCGGCATCGAACTCGGACCTCCTCTAGGCTGCAAACAAATTATTATTATCGGACGTTGCAGACCGCCTCAACTTTTATAATATTTTATCAGGATAGTATAATGTATTACATAAGTAGCGGACGAAACCTTGAGTGCTCGGAGTCGCGGCTTACGGACCCGTCCGATAGTTCGTCCGCTTGTAGATTCTATAAAAAAGTAGGTACGTAGATTAAGTTACGGGGAAAAGCTAGTATAGTTTAATATGGAAGGGATAGGTCTGGTTAAGTTGGACTGTAATGTGACGAATGCAGGGATAAATCGTATTTGATTTAAACCAATTAGTGATGCTTACGCGCGAACCTTGTTGTTTGTTGTGGGATTGAGATGTGGGAGTTTTTTTGACCGTTAAAACGTAACGTATTTAGTTGGATTACATACGAGTATTCATTTGATATGAAACTGCTTAAAACATGAATATCTGGATAATATTTATTTTATTGAAAGATTGCGCTTGACGACAATCACGCGTAATAAAAAGCAATGTTGATAGAGAGAACCAGCGCGTAGTAGATTTTTTGCGCCCTTGTTACCTGTTATCTCCCAAAACCACCATGATCCAAACTGTTGCTGATCGTTTCAATGGCAATTTTTATCAAAATCGACCAAGCGATGGGCCATGAAAAGTTAACAGATTGACTCATTGAATATTAGACAAAAGGAATGATTAAAAAAATATAAAAAATTAGTAAAATATCGATGCTTTTTCGAATCTAATCATTTAAAATTGGGTTTTATCATTGTACACTTTTTGATGTAATTATGTAAACTTAAAAAAACTAAACCTACAAGGGTTTCAAACGCAGCTAGGTCTGAAAAGAGTCCACAATAAAGTCAGCCGGGCACTCTTTTCATTAACAAAATCACTTTTCTTAATGAAACTTATTCCTGGTTTTATTTTGAGACTATTTACGTTGTGAACTAGTGATAGAGCCATAATGAATAGAATGGACCCAAGCCAATTCAACAAAGCTTGTCTTAAGCGTCAACGTTAGCGTCCGAAAAACGTCTACGTGTGTTTTCAATTATTTTGTAACATCTTGTTACTTTAGATATAGTTTTGTTAGTGCATCAAAAAAGATTCTCTTACTTACAATTTTTTATTCATAACCAGTTCTATTTTAAACTTATCAAGTAACATATCTAGAAGTGATGATAGTGCTGTCGTTCGAAATTTAGGTTGTGCTCTATATGGCGAACTTTGACCACACTTTGACTCTGACTTAGACTTAAGACACTGTTAAAACGAGACAACGTTAATATATGTATATTTTAGATACAGTTATTTTTGTCTCGTTTTAACTGAAACTTAATTTAAAGTCTATAGATCTCACAATTACTGCGCCAACGTTTTCTTCTTGCTTTGTCATCAACAAAGCTTTGGGATGTGTGTTACTGTATATTATGTTAATGATTTGTATGTGGATTATTATCTATTGACAAGTCTGTTATAGTTACGGCAATACGGCAATTCTAAAGCGAAATTTGTTAGCTGTCCCATGAGAATTTCAAAATATCCAGTCCTATTCTTTATCTATCTAGGGAATCTCTGTGCACAGCTTGCTAGGTCCAAAGATTTGAGCTGAGTGCTGATGAGTCCGAATTTAGACGAATAAAGACAGCATATATTTTTGCCCGCGTGGTCCAGTACCATGGCATACGGATATGCCTTCTCCTTAATGAATCACGTTGCTTTTTGACAAAACGCATAAAGCGGGCAGATCAAAAACTCATATAATATTATAATTGATTCTACTCTTATTATAACTATAGTCAGATGACCTGTTCGATTTTGATTGCGATATTGTTTATTAATTAGCGTCAATTGCGGTCTATACTGATTATATTACGGCAATCATAATTATCTATCATTAATATTGAATGTTTCTTACAATGTTGCATGGTAATATAATGTAAGGGTCGTTTACTTCTTCGTGATTGCCATTTATAAATTATAGAATTTTATAGAAATACTAACGACTCGCCACGGTTTTGCACGGGTAGCTTATTACAATTTTCGTGCTAATGTCTATTTTTGTTTGAAAAAAAAAAATAGCCTCAGAAAATAATGTAGCTTTCGGCTGGTGAAAGAATTTCAAAATCGGTTCAGTAATTCCAGAGATTTACTTAGATTTCTAAATTAAGTAAATAAATTTACTAATAGATTGTTTTTGTAACCATAGTTAAAAAGAGTAATATACAATACCGTTTTCGACACTTTCCCATACCTAAACATCTTTCTCACGTAGATCAATTTTAGATTCGCAATACTAAACTACAGTATGTCAAATTGATAAATAAATAGTGATCACGAAATCCTTTCACGCCGTGATCGGATGAGCGTGATCGATAGCGGACGGGCTAAACGGATTTCGGATTTTGACAGCTCGAATTATTGTGCAAGGGTGTCAAAAGAGATGTCAAAAATGTGGCGACTATTGTAAGCGAAACCCGAATCTAATTATCAAATTGAGCCGTGATGGCTTAGTGCTATAAAAAGAAGCTTAAAAAATACCCGGCTGAGTTTGTTGTGGGCTCTTCTCAGACCTGGGCGCGTTTGGAACCCTCGTAGCTTTAGTTTTAAGTCTACGTAATTAATTATCACTTCTATATCATCTTACAAATCTAACAATTCTGACCATCAAAAAGTGTACAATAGTACCTACCTCCTTTGAATAAATGATTTTGAGTTTTGAGTTTTTTTTTTTTGAGTGTTAGGCCAGTTGCACTTTCGATGCGTTATCAATTTATCATACGAATTTGAGTCGTGCGAACACGTACGAACACGTACGAACAATCCCGACCTGCCAAGTATGACCTATGGGAGCGCGCAGACTGGGTGTGAGTCGTACCACGTTACGGTACGTTCACACAGACCAATCCGATACTTTGCGGAAACTGTTCCAACGCTGCGCTTTTCGGTGCCAGGTCACTTCAAAAAATTCAAGCACTTTGGGACCTCAACGTCTATCGTGTTTCCGAACTATGTGACCTGCCCATTGCCACTTCAGCTTCGCCACCCGTTCAGCTATTTTTAACCCCCGACCCAAAAAGATGGGTGTTATAAATATGACGTGTGTATCTGTGTATCTATCTGTGGCACCGTAGCTCCTAAACTAATGAACCGATTTTAATTTAGTTTTGTTTGTTTCAAAGGTGGCTTGATCGAGAGTGTTCTTAGCTATAATCCAAGAGAATCGGTTCAGCCGTTTGAAAGTTATCAGCTCTTTTCTAGTTACTGTAACCTTCACATGTCGGGGGTGTTATAAATTTTTAATTTACACTTGTGGTTACTCTGTTTTTCCTACGAAACTACTACAAAAGGATTGAAGAAGAAAATTGAGACTGTAAACCAATAAATACTTGTCACATACCGCTATCGAATGCGATTCCCAAAATTTCTTATCAGTTTGCGTCATTGTGTAATTTTAACTTTTCAATGCACGATATTTATCAGAACGAAATATAATACGCCTAAATACCAACGCTGCTCCAAAAAGAGCAACAACAGATCAATGATACTGCTCATAAAGTTAACGTGTTAAACGTTTTAGGTATTGCATTTGTCTGGGTTATAATTTTATTCTTATTTCTTAATTCGATTCATTTTTTTAATTCCTCATTGCTTGAAGATCAAAGTCTTCGAACAGTGCGAGTTACCAGTAATGACATACTCGTATTGATCCGAGATAAGGTCGCCAGCTATGAGCCTCATATAAGAAACCTCAAAGTTACTCAGGGCGATGGAAAGAGCTATGCTTAGACTTTGGATGCTTATCGGTTGACAATGATGATGATGATGATAATTTTATTGCAATTTTTTTAACATATAAATTACAGGTCAAAAAAGGACGCATTTTTAACCCCCGACCCAAAAAGAGGGGTGTTATAAGTTTGACGTGTGTATCTGTGTGTCTGTGTATCTGTGTATCTGTCTGTGGCATCGTAGCGCCTAAACGAATGAACCGATTTTAATTTAGTTTTTTTTTGTTTGAAAGGTGGCTTGATCGAGAGTGTTCTTAGCTATAATCCAAAAAAATTGGTTCAGCCGTTTAAAAGTTATCAGCTATTTTCTAGTTTTCTTGTAGAAAAGAAGGTTAGATAACCCTTAGGTGCATAATATTCAAGTGTCAATTGACAAATGTCAAGCTGTCAAGATGGACGTTGCCTAGATATACATAATTATTTATTTGAAAATGATTTGTCGGGGGTGTTGAAAATTTTTAATTTACACTTGTTGACCGCTTGAGTTAGTAATAAAGACGGGAAGTGGGTGGGTGACTGCCTTCGTCTTGTCCAGCAGTCCAGCGGTGGACATCCTTTGACTAAAATAGAGTGACTTACATTAATTCATTTTTTTGTAATAGTTACCTGTTATGAAGGGCAAGAAAATTATACCTGCGACTTCATCTGCGTAGATTTAGCCGTTTTACCGAATTCTTATTTTCTGGGACTCAAAATTCAAAATATTTTTATTCAATTAGACTTTTACAAGTATTTTTGAATTGTCAAGAGCATCTACCACTGGTTCGGAATATTTTTCCTACCGAGAAAAACCAGCAAGAAACTCGGCGTTTGCTCTTTTCAAAGACTAAAAGTTGCCTTGTCCATATCCGCGAAGCAAGCTCAGTACTTTAGATGGGCCGTGAAAAGGTAACAGACAGGCTGACATACACACCTTTGCATTTATAATATTAGTAGTATTTAGGGATACAGGAATGCTCACTGCTTAGAATGTATTTATTTACCAAAACACGTTTAATGATAAAAATGTCTGCAGTATAATTTTAAGTTAAAATTATAATAATTATGCATATTTTAATTAATATACTGTCTCTGATTTACATGGACGCTATTGAAATAATTAATGTAAAGCAAAAATAAAAGAAACAAAGTCATTTTTGCCATAACAAGAATTATAAAAAGGAATATAATTAAATCCTTTAAAGTACAAAGGCCGGATGGATCCGTATACTGCAGATACTATCGTCGAAAACGAACGCGCAAAAACATCAAGAATGAGATTTGAGATGCACAGATTCGGTGCAAGGTCACCGTAACCTGTCGGATGGAACCTACCTAGGTGAAACATATTAACTAGTCTATGAGTGTGTAGTGAGTATAATAATAATAATGCCCTCCTCAGTGCCTGAAGACAAAAGTCTTTCACTAGTGTGTCCTTCCCATCCTCACCTATGGTGCTGAAACGTGGACACTGACAAATGGCCTTATCCACATATTCAAAGTTGCTTAGCGAGCTATGGAGAGGGCTATGTTACAAGTTTCCCTGAGGGATAAGATCCGAAATGAGGAGATCAGCAGGAGAACCAAGGTCACTGACATAGCCCGGACTATTAGCAAGCTGAAGTGGCAGTGGGCAGGCCATGCCTGTCGTAGAGGCTTTCCAGCTCCAACGGCCATGTTAGAGCTGGAAAGTCCTCGAGTGAAGAGCGCGTATAGCAAGCGTAGTGTGGGACGCCCTCTAGCACGATGGACCGACGATATAAAGCGGCTGGCGGGAAGTGACTGGATGAGGAAGGCTGAGGACCGGGTGTGGTGGCGCATCGTCTAGCGATGAAAAAGGTTAAGGTCACAGTCCATTACGCTGGCTATCTTTTGAGAGCTTTATGAAAAACTTAAAGCATGCTAATTTCTTATTAAAATAAGATATATTAGTGTGCTTAAATCACACATAACTCTGAAAAATCATTTTTTTTTTCAGAGTTATGTGCGATATTAAAGCAATGCGTGATCAGATTGAACCTCGGATTCTCCGAAAAAGAGGTAACTACCTACTGAGTTATTGCCGCTTTTTAGTATGACTAAGTATTTCATTTTATTTTATCATGTTTGCAAATCTTTAGCTCATTATAATTATAATTTAATTTATTTGTTTCAGAAATTCGAAAACCCTTTTTGCAATTTTTGAAATAATTACAAATTTTATGCTAATTCGAACAAGGTCTTAACAGGGCTCTCTCCGTCACTCCTTTCATACAATCGTAGTTCCAATTTCATTTGAATATTAACCAACCAAAGTAAGTAGTAACCAACCAAAGTAACCAGTTTTCTAAAAATATGTAGTTTTAAAATTACAGGGGCTCAAAGATTTGTATGAAAATTTTTAAGACCGCGTAACTTTGAAACCGAATATTTTAACAGAAATCTGGAAAACCACAGACATAGATATTAGTTTCTAGAATATGTCTGCAAAATTTCATGGACTTTGGTTGTTTAATATTCAAATGAAATTGGAACTACGATTGTATGAAACGAGTGACGGAGAGAGCCCTCTTAAGCATGACGTGATGGATTTGGATCCTTTTGTTTACGCCACGTGGGATTTTGAGATACATGTAAATTTATTGGATTAATTAGTCACAATTGTATGTTATTAGTCGAGTTTTAAGTACGTTGTTTTGGTTATTTGATTGCTAATTTTACAGTTTTTTTTTTCGGTAGTTTAGGAGCTGGGCTTTTTTTCTACAGTAATTTTGTAATGGGGTAAAGTTTTTAAGTCTATCTTTATTAAAATCTATTAAAAATTAAAATTATTATGCTCCTGAAAAAAGGATACTATACAATCTAAGATTATGTATATGATAAAAGAGCGTGGATTTGACCCAGCACCTCGCTCCGGCAATGCGCGGGACTTCAATTACAAATACATGGCATAATATTGTAAGTATATCAAATCTTTGAAAAGAGCAACCGCTGAGTTTTTAATTGGTTCCTCTCGGTAGGAAAGGCATTCCGAATCAGTGGTAGAACTTTGAATTCTTAGCGGATATATCTACGTCATAATAGCTATCTGCTGTCTGCATCTCACCCTATCCGGCCTGTAGTTTGAACTGCTCGTTGATAGATCAGTTAATCAGCTTTTCCCAGCGGTATGGCTTCTCCTTTTATATATTAAGATTTCTTTATTTTGCCGTCAGTTCTCCAGCTATAGTTTTTTGTGCCATTTGAAGTGTATCAGAGCCCAAACTCGGGTTCACAAAAAGGCTAATTTTATTTGAGCATTTTTTGTCATTCGAAAATGCTAATTATGATTTTAATTGTTTCTAACATTACTATGCAAACGTTAATTTTAATTTATGTTTTGTTGAAATAATAATATAATGAGGTATTTCTATTAAGACGTAGTATGTTATAATATTAAAACGTCGAATGAAAGTGAAATTATTATGAGTCCTAGCTATGTGGAAGTAACAGTATCTGTAGTAGGTATAACTGCTTCGTTGGTCTGTCTAGCTAGTGTCTGGCTAGCTTATTTAGCTGCTTACCATGAGGTTCCGGGTTTGAGTCCAGGGTTGGTCCAAAAAAGTTACAGGATTCTTCTGTCAAAAGTTTCTAGGTAGTAGTGTTACAGCCTCGAGCCTAGAAGAGCTTGTAAAGCCATTGGTCATGCATCAGATCTATCTCCGGTCATATTGTTGACATAGAAGACTATGAGAGTGAGGGAATAGAGAACACAACTGTGTTTCAGCACAGACTTATGCTTTATAATATTTCTTGCGTAGTTTGCTAGAAATTGACTGCCGTGGCCGAAACTCGGTATTCAGTGGTAGTATAGAAAGTTAAAACTGTAAGAGTTATAATAAACTAGAGGATGCCCGCGACTTCGTCCGCGTGGATTTCAGTTTTTAAAGATCCCATTGATTAAAGATTATTTGCCTATGTCAATTGCAGGGACGCAAGCTAACTCGGTTCCAAATTTAATGCAAATTGTTTAAGTGGATGGCTATTTAGGAATCCCGTGGGAACTCTTTGATTTTCCGGGATAAAAAGTAGCCTATGTCCATCTCCGGTATATAAGCTAACTCTGTACCTACCCGTCAAAATTGGTTAAACTATTGGGCAGTGAAAAGGTATCAGACAGACAGAGAGACACTTTCGCATTTATAATATTAGTATGGATTTGTATTATAATAGATTGAGAAAAAACACTTTTGATGGCACAATAGATCATCAAGAAATTCTTATAAAAATATCAACGAACTAAAAGATCAACGAAGTCACAGATTGGAATCTGACATTCAAGCAACCTCCAAATTGGCCTTGCACCAAATATAAATGATATCTCATTAGATCATTACCGCAAATTATGTCACACAACAATTGGATTCTCACGAGCAGCCATTGTCTTGGCTCCTTTGTGCTCGGGCCTTGACTTATAATGTACATTCTACTCATTCTAGACCCTAAACATTGTTTCGTTGATTAGTATAGTAACTACTTGTTGTAGGTAATTTTTTGATTCTGCTACGGTTTCTGTGGCCCTTGTTATTTTTTTTTTAATAAAATTACCGAGCAAACGAGCTGGTCGGTCCCTGCCGCTGCCCATGAACATTTATTTGACCTTTCAGGAATTTATAGGTCCGCCCCTTAAATAACCCCATGTTGAAATCTAAGTTCCAAAGTTTGCATATGCGTAGAAAAAAGGATATAAATGTTATGTAGCAGTTCTATGTATTTCAGGCAAATTTTGGGGTTAGAACGGATTTTGGAGAGCTATGTGACGCTTTGTATGGGCTTCACAATTTAATTTGGATGAGTTTCATCTCTTTTTAATTTCGTTAGAGCTCTTTTATTTTTTAAGGATGAAAGTATCCTATGTTCGTTTTTAGGATGCAAAAGTTGGCTGTGTTACATGAAGATTAGTTTAATGACTGAGCACTGAAAAGGTAACAGACAGAGAGGCAGACAGATCCGTATCGACAATTTCAGTTCGGCCACAAAAGCCGCGTATGCGTCACGTTTAAACGTAGACGTAGCGCGTACCATTACGTTGTAATGTATGGAACTGTATGAAACATGGCATACCGCTTATACTTAGCTTTTAACCAAGTCCTAATTATCTTGAGGTTCGAGTATGGGCAAGCTAGAACATCTCCAATAGAAAAGTTTCTCAAATCTGTGTTATCATAGTAATTGATTACTATAACTGCATTTTTCAATAGATAGGTATTATTTACACAGGCACCGTTGAACAAATCAATTTTTATAACATCCAAACACATTAAAATAATTGAAATATTATTCCTATACAGGTGTATATTTAAATTGAATGTAGATCAATGTAATTTAATGCGATAAGATTTGTTTAAAGTTTCGACCAGTTCACATTGTTCCAGTATCTTTCTAGTTTAGTGATCTGATCCAGCTCTGACTTGCAATTGGGATTTTTTTTAACAATACTCTGATGAATTCAGTTCGGTTAGTCTGTTTGGATTATCTGTGTTAATTTTATTATCACAACATTATACACAATTATACAATAATTTAGTTAAGACACCAAATCACAGGATACTAGAGGCTAAATTTAAAATATAAAACTTTTTGAAATTCCCGGATTTAGTTTTATTAACAGGGCTCTCTCCGTCACTCGTTTCATACAATCGTAGTTCCAATTTCATTTGAATACTAAGCAACCAAAGTCCATGAAATTTTGCAGACGTATTCTAGAAACTAATATCTGTGTCTGTGGTGTTTTAGATTTTTCTAAAAATATGTAGTTTTAAAATTACAGGGCTCAAAGATATGTATGAAAATGTTTTAAGACCGCGTAACTTTGAAACCAAATATTTTAACAGAAATCTGGAAAACCATAGACATAGAAATTAGTTTCTAGAATATGTCTGCAAAATTTCATGGACTTTGGTTGCTTAATATTCAAATAAAATTGGAACTACGTCTGTATGAAACGAGTGACAGAGAGAGCCCTCTTAAAATAGTCAAAAAGGAGCTTATGTCATTTTTTAAATCAAGTCAAATCGTTTTATTTGCTCAAATGCAGGTTAAAATAGAAATTACAATTCATTTTGGTATCACCACATTTGCCATGGAATAGCGTGTAAATATGTTACATAGGCACCTCAAATTAAATCCAAACTGACTACTTAGTCGAGAACATAGTTTAGGTATGTAACTATGTATTTTCATGCAAAAAATCACGTTGCTTTGTTGCTCCGTTGTGTCCGTGATTGACATACAAACCTACCAACAAACGCACTTTTGCATTTCACAACATAAAATTAGATAGTAGGAAGTGTTTCCATTTAAAGTTTATACGGGAAAAAACGTAGACGACATGATCCATTCCATTACAGTACTGGATTAAACTTACTGCATCCAGCGACTGAAGTAATGTGAACCGGCCGCAATTGATGGCAGTATGGAAACTTTTTCGGAAAACGATTTCGATAAATTCCCATAGCGTTTCAAAACAATTAATAAAAGTTGTAACTCTAGATCGGGCCTACAATTATACGAAATTAATACAAACATGATGGCGCGTGGGCGTGTAAGAACCATTTGTGGGTTTGATTCCATTGCTTCGATGATTTTAATTGATCATTTGATTTAGTTTAGGAATGAGAACGTAATATCTTTGACTATATTTGAGAATATTTTTGGCTTAAATTGACATTGAAAATAAGTTAACAGGGCTCTCTCCGTCACTCGTTTCCACTCGTTTCATACAATCGTAGTTCCAATTTCATTTGAATATTAAGCAACCAAAGTCCATGAAATTTTTCAGACATATTCTAGAAACTAATATCTGTGTCTGTGGTGTTTTAGATTTTTCTAAAAATATGTAGTTTTAAAATTACAGGGGCTCAAAGATTTGTATGAAATTTTTAAGACCGCGTAACTTTGAAACCGAATATTTTAACAGAAATCTGGAAAACCACAGACATAGATATTAGTTTCTAGAATATTTCTGCAAAATTTCATAGACTTTGGTTGCTTAATATTCAAATGAAATTGGAACTACGATTGTATGAAACGAGTGGAAACGAGTGACGGAGAGAGCCCTCTTAAGTCCTGCATTTTAATCTTATGTATTGATCTAACCTATTATTTAAAGCTCTCCAAAATCTGAAAAACGTTTTATTTCTCGTTTATATAGGTACCAATTAATTATATAACATTTAAAACTGTGCACTATGCAAGCCATTTTTCTTTTTAGGTAGTCAAAATTTAACGGTTCATATAATAACCTGATAAGAACGAGTCTAGTTTTAGCTTTAGAACCTCCCAAATTCATATTCTCAAGCGAATTAATTGACTTGAAACACTGCTATTTTAAGGATTCCGTGCCTTAAAAAGAAAAAAGGAACCCTTATAAAAATACATATATAGGATCACTTTGTTGTCTGTCTGTCTGTCTGTCTGTTTGTCGCGTCTATCAAAAAACCTACAGGGTAGGTCCTTCCCGTTGACCTAGAATCATGAAAGGCAGGTTGGTAGATCTTATAATGTAAGCCTGAGTAAATGAAAAAATCCAAAAACCAACAAAAAACCAACAAAAAAAATTAAAATGAGTTCATGAACAAATAATTTTCGATTTTCAAAGTAGGATACTATACCAAGTGGGGTATCGTATGAAGGGGTATTTATTACCTGTACAATATAAAATGGATTTTTATAATAATTTTTGATTTATCGTGCAAAAATACCCGAGTACGGAACACTCGGAGCGAGAGTCTGACTCGCACTTGGCCGGTTTTTCCCCAGAGGTTATGTTTCTTTGGCGTGTAACCTAGTATTTCAATAGTGTTCAGACAAATTAGTCACTTTATACAAACGACCACACAAACGCGCATGTCCGCTCAAACAGCCATAAACTAATAGGAATAGCTTTTTATGATCCCATAGAGTCAGATTACCCGAATATTGTAGAAACATATGAGTAACATCATAACATACACAATTTGTTTATGAGTTACGGTCGAGTCGTAACACGGAATGGGCGTTCAAACGGACAGACGAGATTATCTCCCCGATTCGATCGAATTAATTGCATAAAAGAAAATATTTAATTAATTATCCAACTGCCAGAAAAAGGAGTGAAATGTTTTCAGGGGTAAATGTGGTGGGCTGAGATTTTATATTCCACCATAACTTGTAAATGCCTGAACTCATTTGGATGTATGGATTATCGTTTGAATCCTTACTTCATCTTTCATCCTGATTCTTGAGGACACTAGATATATTTTTTTGGAAAAAATAGCAGCTTTATGGTGCCATTTTGAAATATGAAAATCGTTATCGTTTTATGACAGTCATTTTTTTTTTTAATTATGACTTGTTTGTTATCCTATACTAGAAATATTTTATTACTAGACGATGTCTCAGGTTCATCCGTCAAGGTTTGGACTATAGATTCTCTTAAAATCCCGTGGGAACTCTTTGATTTTCCGGAATAAAAAGTAAGCTATTTTTACCTTTCCTAAAGAACTTCCCACAAAAAAGTATAAAAAATAACTAATTCATACCCATATCCGGTTGGAACACAAAACTTGAACAAATATCAAAAACTGTCGGAAACGAAACAGCTCTGGACCGAATCGTATTCCAAATAAGTATGAGAAAAACAAAGATTCTTTAATCGATTTAAATTCAATGTGCTGTATCTAATTTGTCAGTTTGTCGGTCCGCATGTCAGACAATTAATCCAGAACGATTTCGAAAAAACCTAAACCATCTTGTATTTGCATCTTTTAAAAAAAAAAAACACCTCTAAAGTGATAAAAATAGAGACGAAAATTGATTTAAATGTGGCAGAAAAACGGTGTGACATTGTAAAAACGTCTTTCTGGGTGCATAATTCATTCGTATGTGTGTACCAGAGTTGGCCTTATTGGTACTTTTAAATCATTTTCATTTGATGATTTTTTTTTCACAGTGATTTCACATGTGATTTTTCACGGAAATCGCTTTTTCGATTTTTACATATACCTAATACCAAATATTTATTTAACATGTGGCACTAAATATTTAACATGTGGTTTTTCACGGAATGTGGTTTTCCAATTTTCGTACTAACAATCGTTTGCTACGAGTACATAACTTTAACTACATTTTTTTTTGTAACACACAGTGATACGTTACTATATACACGTTCTAGCTTGCAAACTTTTTAGCATCTAAGCTCGGGTTGATAACCATGAGCGCGCGTTTAAAAAATAAAGCTTTCTACATTCGTTTAACTAGATATGTTTTTCTCTTTCTAAGGCATAGCGATGATCCTTTTTAGCATCTTAGCTCAAGTTGAGGACCGAAAGCACCAGATTTAGGTAATCATGGGTTTTTTATAAACTTAGTGAGTATTTACTTCGTGGTTTTTCACAGTTCAGTGAAGTAGCAAGTGTTTATATGAAAAGGCTTCTTAAGTGATTTTTCACGTGCTACCTGTGATTTGGTCCATCTCTAGTACGTAAATACTTTGGTTTTATAACGCCCGTGTTTCAACACAAGGTTTTAATGGTAATAATCAATTTTGGGACGTATTCGTTATTGTATAGATTTTAGAGGTGACGACGGGGAGATAGTTTATCGGAATGGTTAATTATTTAATATATTACGGCCGTGTAAGGTTACAGGGCGGCACACTTCGATTTTTTTCACGAGATAAAAGAACGGCCTCGTTTTATCGGTTATTTACTGAGACATAAATAAGGTTTCAATAAGACAGCTGATATATTTACACCTTCAGAACCAGTGGGACCAAAAGGAGAGCTGCACAGTGTAGTCATAAATCGTTGAAGTTATGATTAAGTGACCAATTGAAGAATGAATGCACAGTTATTGTTTTGCGAAGATAAGAATGACACAACAGATTTTTTGTAGCAGCGGTTTCTTTAATGCAACTTAAAAGTGTTCTCAGATTTCAGCATGGTCATCTCATTATCTACCGATGGACGTCCACTGATGGATATAGGTCTCTTCTCTTGTAGGGTCTTCCGCCTCCGGAATCCAAAATTTTTAACGTTGTGTAGGCCTCCATCTAAAAAAAAATGAAATATTTATATTTTGTTGTTATAGCCGCAATAGAAATACACTCTCGGGGAAAATTTGAACCCTCTACGTACTACAGTTCACGAGATACAACCCGCTAACAGATAGACGGACGGACGTACAGCGGAAACTTATTATAGGGTCCCGTAGGCACAGTTGGGCGTGGAACCTTTATTACGGAGCTTTTAAAAAGAAAAATTTAAGTTAAGTTACAAATGTTTTTTGGTCTAACATAAGAAACCTGCCTGTGAAAGAATACAACGAAAACCTGTATGTATCACGCTAGATTCTATTACTTCAATAGTTCGTCAAACAATACCGGCTTTCTTTTTTCACACCGATATTTTTTATAACTAATAACCACCATCAGTATGACATATTTTATCTGAACAAAGGAATCTTTCGTAACATATCTCCCATCCAGTAGTTTATAAGGGCGATAATAGCTTGAGATATGACACAGGTTGAACTTCATATCGCTTGTCATATCGGATATCGCCATAATTTATTGATTTGTTAATAAATTTACTGGTTTTCTTTATTTGACAGGTGTTTCGTAGGGTTAAGTGAAACCAACCTACTGTACTCTAAAGAACAATGTTATTTTTTATAAGGCTGGTCACACTTGGTCGACAAGACAGTATGGCAATAATTGTCGTATGGAAATCAGCAGGTACCGACTGCACATGATGATTGCATATATTATTCATTCTGATGATTATTCCTTGGAGACATAACAATTTACACACCTACAGTTTCTAAATAAAAAATTCATCTTTCAAAATAAAATTAGATTTTACAATTTTTCACAATTATTAAGTACCTAGTAGGTATCTACAGTCCAATTTGCTTGCTTTATTTACTCCTTTATGACCAAACCCGATTCTAGTTTGAATTTTTTGTTGCCTTTTGTGTACTTTTGTCATTACTTTGGTGAACATTAGAGTCAAGCGTAGCTGTTGCATCACTGATTCGGCGGCGCCATTGACGTGGCAGATGCTCGAAAGTTCACCTTCACAACTACCTATCTAGACTAGATTTATCTAGTTGAATACTTACTATGTAAAATCTAATCCAATAAAAAATTAAGCTTAAAACTTACTATTTTATCATTTATAGGTATTAGCGATTTCGGAAAGGATTTCTTAGCCCAGTAGTTTGCAGACGTCCTAAAACCAACAGTGTAACGTGAATGAATCGGATTGTAGAAAGTTTGAAAGGTCAACATTTCCATTTAAAAAGAACGCAATAAATATAAAGATGCTGTTCCACGACAATATCCATTAACAGAACTTTGGGTTAACAGGGAAACGTGAAACTGTTTACACCCATTGCGAGAGTGAATGAGATTAGGCGTTCAAATTGAGTTGAGCTTTAATGGTTCATCACGATCACTGAGATGCATTTTATGTAACGTAGCTGTGATAGCCTAGTGGTTAGAACGTCCGGCTCCTAATAGGATGTCGGAGGTTCGATCCCGGGCACGCACCTCTAACTTTTCGTGCGTTTTAAGCAATTAAATATCACTTGCTTTAACGGCAAAGGAAAACATCGTGAGGAAATCTGCATGCCTGAAAGTTCTCCATGTACTCAAAGGTGTGTAAAGTCTGCAAATCTGCATCGGGCTAGTGTGGCAGACTATGGCCTAAACTCATCTCATTCTGAGAAAAGACCTGTGCTCAGTAGTGGCCGGCAATGGGTTGATCATTGTAACATATTGATAACGGTAATAACCTTATGGTTAAAATCACTATACCCTTTCCAAGTTAACCCGCTTCCATCTTATAGCGCATAATCACTTACCATCAGGTGAAATCGCAGTCAAGGGCTAACTTATAATGGAACCTGTGTTTCCTACCAATTACAATCCGGGTATCTTTAAAACAAGAGTGAATAGGCACCTTCTAGGTAAACGCGTCCCATCTTAGACCACATCATCACTTTCCATCAGGTGTGATTGTGGTCAAGCGCTTACCTATAGTGAATAAAAAAAAAAAAGGCACAAAGACTTCACGGCTTCACACCAAGGTTGAACAAAAATTCGAGCGATTTCAATTAATAGAATCACACGTATGTTGCAGCTAGAATGCACAGCTAGACAAAAAATCCCGACCTCTTTAATTCCAGCTCATTACCTAAAAGGACGATGGCGTGTAGCTGATAGCATCGCGGCGCGGCAGTAAATCACAAGATCGGTATCGCGTCGCGCAACATGCAAGCCCTAGGCCTAATTGTGGGACGCCGTGTGTGCGCGCGCGCAGCCCGCAAATAGGGTGTTTTGATAAATTACTGCCTTGTTTGTATGGGATTGATTATTTTATCGATGTAACGGGTATCTTTATTTGTATTTGGGTAGCGTTAACGGTGAAGGAAATCATCTTGAGGAAACCCAAGTGCCTGAGAGTTCTCCATGTTCTCAAAGCTGTGTGAAGTCTGCCAATCTACAGTTGCCCATCGTGGTGGACTATGGCCTAAACCCTTCTCATTATGAGAGGAGACCTGTGTTCAGTAGTGGGCCGACAAAGGGTTGGGATAAACATAAATATAATCATTGTATGGGTACAGTTACCGATACAGATATAAATAGCTATAAACAAGTGTAAATTAAAAATTTATAACACCCCCGACAAGTGAAGGTTACAGTAACTAGAAATGACCTGATAACTTTCAAACGGTTGAACTGATTTTCTTGGACTATTCCGCGCCTACGATCAAAAGTATCTGAGTTTTGCAAAACATCATTTTCAAATAAATAATTATGTATTTAGGCAACGTCCATCTTGACAGCTTGACATTTGTCAATTGACATAATATTATGAACCTAACGGTTATCTAACCTTCTTTTCTACAAGAAAACTAGAAAAGAGCTGATAACTCTTAAACGGCTGAACCAATTTTTTTGGATTATAGCTAAGAACACTCTCGATCAAGCCACCTTTCAAACAAAAAAAAGTAAATTAAAATCGGATCATTCGTTTAGGCGCTACGATGCCACAGACAGATACACAGATACACAGATACACACGTCAAACTTATAACACCCCTCTTTTTGGGTCGGGGGTTAAAAAGTTACGAAGACAAGCTAATAGGAAGGAGCTAAAAGAAACCGCGTGACATGCAAGCCCTAGGCCTAATTGTATAGTATAGCCTAATACTACTTCTTAACGGTTATACGTCGACTGACTATGTAACCCTGTATGTGTATGGTGTTCATACTACGCTTGATGTTTATGGCTTTGATTACTCACAGTGTTAAAACCATCGCGTACTTTCTGTTTATCGATTTTATCGATTTCTTTGTCTCACGCCAAACCACATCACACTATCAGATCTTTGTTGTCTGGATCTGTACAATCAATAAAAAAGTGGCAATCTGCATCTAATTCTAACACAGAATTTTATTTCTTATGTCAACAATTTTAGGGGTCAAATTAGTGTGTCAGGTTTTGGATAAAATTGTTGGCACTGATATCAAACGAAGGAGGTGACACATGTAAACCAATAAGTCAATAGCAAGTGCTAAAACTGTGGTCTTTAGAATATTTTATATGTTTTATGGTTGAACAACTCAACTAGCCATTCAAAAATTATAGACAGCCATAAACTGGCTGTAAAATCACACTTCACACTAATATTATAAAGGCGAAAGTTTGTATGTGTGTGCGTGTGTGTGTGTGTGTGTATGTTTGTTACTCCTTCACGCAAAAACTACTGGACGGATTTGGCTGAAATTCGGAATGGAGTTAGATAATAGCCTCGATTAGCACATAGGCTACTTTTTATCCCGGAAAACCAAAGAGTTCCCACGGGATTTCGAAAATCTAAATCCACGCGGGCGAAGCTGCGGGCGTCAGCTAGTTATAAATATTTATTTGTCAAGTTATAAATATCGTCATCCTCGACGTCGTCATTTCCTTAAAATGATAAAAAAATATGTAGGGAAGCATTTGAAAAATTACTGAAAAATCTTAAAAAAATATCATTATTCGTATTTAAATATTGTTTTACTAGCTGATGCCCGTGACTTCGTCCGCGTGGATTTTGGTTTTTAAAAATTTTATGGGAACTCTTTGATTTTCTGGCGGTTAGAAAACCGGCGGCTTTAGTCTGGAGGTGTGCTTAGCAATAATTTGTCACAAGCCGATGGCTGCAACGCGCAACCAGACTGTTCTAGTTTTCAAAATGTCTTCTTTAAAGTGCTCGTCAAACTTTTTTATTTACACAGAGCTTTGCCACATCACTTCCGTAACATCTATTTCTGTAACAGGTATCATAGTTAATAGTTCTAACACCTTGTGCCCTCCTACCGTGCTTATTGCTCCTTCTTGAAGTGAAACTGGTTGTTGTAAAAATGGGTTTAAAATACTCTTGAAACTCGTTAATAATTTTAAAGTACCTTTTATACTCTTCCATTTACAATCAGCTTTGTGACATCACTTTCGTTACATTTTCTTCCGGTACCTACATTTATTTCCGTTACAAGTGTCATTTGATTATTTTTACACCTTCATTCTATACTAGCACGCTTATAGGCGTTTCACTTCAAAGATTAAGTAGGTAATATAACTGATCATCGTCGACATTGAAAATCCAATGTCCAATGTCCAAGACCAAACGTTCAGAGGACACCTCTTTACTACAAAGCGTAATAGTACTGTGGTAGTAACCTTGACTTGGCACCATTCGTCATCGCTCCTTTCCTTGCTGAGGTCAATAGACAATGGCTACCATTCGCCCCATCCTGGCCTTTAGTTTACCGATCAGTGACATACACCCTACTTCCCTCCATTCAGAGAAAATTAAACTCAAGTGTAACTTATTAGGGTTGAGTTTCTTTTGATGGTTGCAAAGTGGTTGTGCCATTTGGGTAGTAAAGGGATATTCTAATGTGGAATTTGGAGGTCACAATTGTTCGGATTCACCCAACAATATTGGATTGGTTCCAACGCCGGTGCATCGACAATGCATCTTTGTTGGCAGCCGGCAAGGTCTTCGCCTTGGAAGCCCGCTTGCTTCCGATCTGTTCGCAAATAGCTTTATTGTTTAATTGTAACTAATCGCATCTAAGGCTGCTTGGCATCCTTTCGTTCTGCGGCTGCATTTGTATTCAATGGTACTTGTTATCTTTATCTATATAAAAGTCTGCGATCACACTAAACGATGAAAAATGTTTAAGAATGACCCTATTTCTTCTTCTTCTTCGTCGTAACACTCTTGCCAGAGCTGTCGTGGTCATCACGAAGTGACGTTTTTGGGGGCAGATGCTATACGCTTCACGAGCATTCGTCACTTCTCCCTGCCGGCTGATAGTCCTGATACACTTGTGCGCGGCACCGCCCATTTTGGTCGGTCCATCGCATAGGCACGGTAATGCATAGGCGTCCTTCCTCCTTCCCATTTTTTACCCGACTACGGCAAAGCCGAAAGGAAGGGTTATGATTTTAGCAGTCTATGTATGTATGTATATATGTATATATGTAAATATGTATGTATGTTTGTATCCAGATTCTGTGTGTGTGTGTGACAACGCACGACCACAGCCTTTGTATTGAATCTCAATCAAGACGATGATAGCACTAAGCACAATCTTGTTTCTTTCTTTTTAGCTTATTTTACTTGTACCAAGTCGGGTTCAAATTGTCTCATTTTTTCCGTAGTCGGGTTATAGTTTTTTCAACTTTTTTTATTAGACTTAAACTTAACTTAATTTAAAAACATCCCGTGATTCATAGAAACAAAAAACAAAATAAAATAAAAGAAATATTTTTATGTGATGATTTAAAAAGAAGGAAATTTTCGATTTTTTTTAAATGTAAAAGTTTTAGTTATGCTATGATATCACTCAAATTTCCATTATCATAAGTCATTTCTATCTATCACATGCAAATTGTGGAAGCCCTCTGCAATATGTAAAACATTTTGGTGAATTCTCAGGCATACCTACTGGTTTCCTAACGATATTTTCTTTAAAGCAAGTGATATTTAATTGCTCAAAACGCACATGACTCTGGAAAGTTAACAGTGCGTGCCCGGGAGCAAACTCTGGATACCTCAAATATGAGGTTTTAACCTTTAGGCTACCACTGCTAGTGCTTCTTCTACTTAAGTTTCCAAGAACATTAAAAAGTTACCTATTTCACCCCTCCAATCATTACAAAAGTTTTTTAACCCCCGACCCAAAAAGAGGGGTGTTATAAGTTTGACGTGTGTATCTGCGTACCTGTCTGTGGCATTATAGCTCCTAAACTAATGAACCGATTTTAATGTAGTTTTTTTTTGTTTAAAGGTGGCTTGATCGAGAGTGTTCTTAGCTATAATCCAAGAAAAGCGGTTCAGCCGTTTGACAGTTTTCAGCTCTTTTCTAGTTACTGTAGCCTTCACTTGTCGGGGGTGTTATAAATTTTTATTAATTAACACTTCTAATTCAAATGGAATGAAAAAAGTAGCAGGAACAAATTCCACACAGTCGAACTTATTGATATAAACTAAAGTTAAACTTTCAGAACGTTTTTCATAGATCATTGGAAACAAATCGAAACAGATCATTACAAGAAAGAATATTTACATACTGTAATATCAAGAAAAATTGCCCACAATATAATTCTGATTTCCAGCCATCAAAAAAGTATTTACTTTTTGAAATTAAATTCGAATGGAATGAAAAAAGTAGAAAGAATAAATTCCACGTATGTAAACCAAACCTATAAACCAATGTTTCAGAACGTTCTTCATACATCATTGGAAACAAATCGAAACAGACCATTACAAGAAAGATCCAGGTATCGAAACAGGTGGATCCTTAAAAAAAGGCCACGATTCATATTAATCGCAATAAAAGGCGGCGACAGGCATAAATACGATATGGCATATCGGTGGTTCTGCGATCGGGCCTGGGACAATAAGTAAAACGTTATCGTTGATCGACGCAAGCGAGTAAATCAAGAAACGGGCAGCGTGAACTGTACGGCGTATGAGGGTGCAAGCTTGATTATTTCATCCATACTTAAATACTTATTACTTATAATGTTATAAATGCGAAAGTGTGTCGGTCTGTCTGTCTGTCTGTCTGCTACCTTTTCACAGCCCAACAGTTTAACCGATTCTGATGAAATTCGGTACAGGGCATAGATATAAAAGGATAGTATTATTTGGATTTCTGTGGTACAGGGTTAGCTTATATCCCGGGGATGGACATAGGCAACTTTTTATCCCGGAAAATCAAACAGTTCCCACGGGATCTTTAAAAACCTAAATCCACGCGGACGAAGTCGCGGGCATCCTCTAGTTTTCTATAAACTTTTTACCCAACCACGGCAACGCCAAAAGGAAGATTTGTGATTTTAGCAGTCTAATTATGAATGTAGGTTTGTCTTTATGTGTGTTCCATCGTAGGGCCTAAACTACTGGGCCGAATGATGAATGAGATGTCAATCGATTCGTTATTATATTGTCCGGGTGACATATGCTACATTTTATACGAAAAACATTGACCTGACGGGTGTTATATCCAAAAAAGTAGGGTCTATCAAATGAAAGGGGAAAAAATTCTAAGTTCATAAATATAAATATAGTACAACATTAAAATACTTACACCAAGCGACAGAAAAACCATTTTATGCTATATCTATCGCTATCTATTGGCAGTGCGCCGGTAGTAGTTGGGTTTTAATGCTGACTTTGAAGATAAGGCTCTTATTCAATCGCTCTGCCCATCAAAAGGTGAGAACTGTATATTTAACTATAATTGATACAGTTAAACGTGTACTAGTTTAAAACGTGCGAGGTCAAAGTATTCAGTTATTTATTACGTGTAACTAAATTACTGTTTGTATCGAATCGCGATCGGTTGAATTAATTTTTATTGGTGTTTAAGATAAACGGCCAACGCTTTCCAACGAGGTTATGTTAGTATTGGGTAAAATGTTTGTATGTTTGTCTGTTATTATTTGTATCTTTTTAGTTGTGGGAGGTCCCAGGTTCGATTCCTGTCAGGGGGTTGTAATTTTATAATTTCTTTTCTGGTCCGGTCTGGTGGGAGGCTTTGGCCGTGGTTAGTTACCACCGTACCGGCAAAACCGTGCAGCGAAGCGCTTTAGCGTTTCGGTACGATGCCGTGTAGAAACCAAAGGTATGGTATGGTACGAGTTTGATAAAAAACTGCCACACCCCTATCCAGTTTAACCCGCTTCCATCTTAGACTACATCATCTCTTACCACCAGGTGAGATTGCAATCAAGGGCTAACTTGTATTTGAATAAAAAAAACTTTTTGTAGGCCCGGGATTGCTCCAGAAGATTTCTCCATCTGTCTCGACCACTCAGGCTCATTTTTCAATCTTACTAGCTAACAGGGATTGTGACTTATAATCAAATTATCAAATATCAAATTTCAAAACACTCGCTTGTATGAAATACATAGATTCGTCTTCTTTTCGTCGATAATTTGAAATGGTTCCCAAAAATAAAACTAACAGCAGTAGACGTGGATTTTACGAATTTCGGACGGCCCTCTATTAATCTATACTTATAATAATAAATACTAAGAAATCATTTATTATTGACATAGGCACCATCCCAATTCGTTTTGCAATAAAAAAGTATATTTATTCTTTTAACCCAGCCTTGAACTTTCTGATGTTGATTTATTTCTTTGCATAGAGAATTTTACTCATGCAACGGCAGGTTACTTTACTAGTCTTAAATATCATGTGGCTGAATGATAATAAATATAACGCCAATGGGAGAAAGGTTATAGTTTGGATGTGAAGTCAAAATTGTTTTTATTCCAGTAATTAAATACAATCCGATTTATTTATTTGATCCAGTTCGTGAATGATCATTCTCGATTAATATGATGATCAAATCGTGTCTTGTGAATTAATAACATGCAATAGATAGATTTCCTTTCGAATCGATTGGTTTTACCTTTGAAAAATAATACAATATTATGGTGAGAATAGATAGATACAAGTTAGCTCTTGACTGCTGTCTCACCTGGTGGTAAGTGATGATGCAGTGTATGATGGAAGCGGGCTAAACTGTAAGAAGTATGGCAGTTTTTATTAAACTAGTAGTGTGATTCCAAATCCCTGCCGGGAATCGAACTCGGGACCTCCTAATAAGACCACGCTTACCACTGCGCCAGGGAGTTCGTCAAAATTCAAGAGTCAATTATCCTCAATTATCCTCAACGGTTGAGGAGCGGAGTGAACTCCGAAAGGTTGGCGGTTCAAACCCCACCCGTTGCACTATTGTCGTACCCACTCCTGGCACTAGCTAGGGTTGCCAACATTTCTTCAGTAAAATATAGTATTTTTGCGTACTATATGTTTCTTCAACAGTATATAGTACGCAGACCCGAAATACAGTACGATACTATATATTATAGTACGGTTGGCAACCCTAGCACTAGCTTTACGCTTAATTGGAGGGGAAAGGGGAGTATTAGTCAAGATTAGCATGGCAAATATTCTTTAAAAAAAATACATTGGTCGCACCGTGGGTTAGTGATGCGCCTGCACGATCGGGACGCGATAGGATGTAACACGGCGCGTCCCGTCCTTGCGGGCCATATCGCGCGCGCCGCGAGGTGCCGCTAATTGATTTTATCTATGCAACTCCTCTGAGGAAAAAGTCAATATGGTATTGTGTATCCATACTAATATTATAAATGCGCAAGTGTGTCTGTCTGTCTGTCTATCTGTCTGTCTGTCTGTCTGCTACCTTTTCACGGCCCAACAGTTTAAGGCGCCCATTGCGTATATCGTTCATATTAAATTATCGCACACTCTAGATATGTTATTAAAATCTTATGACGTTTTTATTATTTTGTAACACAGTTCTTTATTATAACAGTTTTGCTATGTTAATCTATTGTAAATAAAAGAAAAAAACTTGTAGGTGTCGAATAAAAATTTACGGCTTTTATTTATCACATAAGAAATCAAACAACTTTATCAAAGCAAAAAGGTTGCAGGAAGCGTGAGATAAAAATAAAAAACAGGTCAAGTGCGAGTCGCACTCGCTCACGAAGGGTTCCGTACCTTCGTAAAGAATAATACTGTTCTGATGTAACCGCAAAACGATTTTCAGAATTTTCCCTTTACTTGTGCTATAACACCGGAATTCAATATGTCTTATCTAGACTAGCTATCTTGAATGGATAGGGACTTCTTTAGAGGAAGGCTCAAATGACATGTGTCATAATTTCAACCTTTATGCAATTTATTAAGGTTGGGTATGACACAAATGTCGTCTGAATTCTATATCCTACCTGCAAAATTTCATTTTTCTAGCTCAGGTTTTGATCTCCTTGACGGGGCTTGACAGATGCGATAGACAGATAGACAACGAAGTGATACTTTGATGGTTTCTTTTTCTTTGGAGTTAGGGAACCCTAATAAGTTTAGAAAAATGTGATAAAATCTAGTTTTGGGGTCATAGGCTATCTCGAATAGAAGAAATCACCTCCAAATACGTGTTCTGAGATAATAATACTACTTATACATTTTATAAACATTTGTCAAAGTAAAGTTGGAGGGCAACATCGTTCTGGTATTTAATGTCACATTATCAAGTCTAGTTTTTGAACTTTTAGCAGCATAATATATTAATATTAGATAATCTGTTACCTTGCTTTATTCGAATTTAAATGTGCGAATTTGTTTATATTGTTATACTAGCTGTGCCCACGACGTGCAGTACATACTCTGTACATTAAAAATGTTCGCCGTGATTCTTTAAACTGACATAACTTTTTTATTTATGAACCAATTGACATGAAATAAACACTAAATGTTAAGTGAAGCTTATTACAATAGATTAATGAAAACCGATCTAAATCGAATAAGCCGTTTCTGATATTAGCGTGCACAAACACACAGACAAACAGACAAAAAAAAATTAATTACAATTTCGGGTTCGGCATCGATATAATAACAACCCCTGCTACTTTTTTTTATATATTTCCATTGTACAGACACCATTTTTCTACAATTTTATTATATGTACCTATAGATTGATAATGCTCTCTAGAATATTTAAGTAGAGCTATTTTAAAAACTTTCATATATCTTGTTCAGCAAGATTAATTATTTCATTGTAGTATTGTAATCGGTAATACAATTAAAAGCCAAAAAAAATCTCTTACCAATTTCGATGGAGTGACCACATACGAACAAGTTTACCTAATAAAAGTTTTTAAAAATAGTTCAAAAATTACAATCAGATCGATGGCAGAGAGATCAAAGTTTGAAAAAATATGACTTTATTTATACACCATGGATATAACATGCGTCAGGTCTTTTTTTTCGTATATAATGTAGCCTTTGTCACCCAGACCATAATAACGAATTGACACCTAATTCATCAAAATCTGCTCAATAGTTTAAGCGCTACGGTGGAACACACATTACAAACCTACATACATCTATACTTAATAAATAAAATTGGAGTGTCTGTCTGTAATTTCGAAATAACTACCACATATTAAGGTCATATGGTTATTTGAACGACACCATAACTGAATCACACGTTTTTAAAATTTTTGTCTGTCTGTCTGTCGGTCTGTCTGTCTGTCTGTCTGTTTGAAAAGGCTAATCTTCGGAACGGCTGAACCGATTTTAACGGGATTTTCACATACAAGTAGAGGATTGACCAGGGTGTAACATAGGCTACTTTTTAACCGACTTTCAAGAAGGAAGTTGTGTTTATCTACCTATGTACACCGAAATCTCCGAGATTTCTGAACCGATTTGCGTCATTTCTTTTTTAATCGATAGAGGAACTTTGCGACATTGTTTCATAAAAAATTTGGATTCCAACTCCTCAATCCTGATGCTGCAGGGGATCTGACCAATCCACGCGGGCGAAGCTGCGGGCATCAGCTAGTACATAATATATACAAATACATACTTACATACATAGACTGCTAAAATCATAACCATTCCTTTTGACATTGCCGTAGTCGTGTAAAAAATAGATATCTGATGTTTTTACCTACCTAAAAAAACTCCCAGTAAATTTTCCGGGATTTCAGCCACTATCCCAGGATCTCGGGCCACAGTAGCGCGGGATAACGTATCTAACGGCACATCACTAAAATAAATTTAGTGTTGTTCCCGACCCCGGGTTAACTACCATTGTTATCATGAACAAGTAATAATTTAAATAATTACTGGCTGGTGCCCGCGACTTTGTTCGCGTGGATATACGTTTTTAAAAATCATGTGGGAACTCTTTGATTTGCCGGGATAAAAGTAGCATATAGTATATAAAAAGTACCAGTGCATAATCTATCTCCATTCTATATTTCAGCCAACTCCGTCCAGTAGTTTTTGCGTGATGGAGTAACAAACATCCAAACATTCACACTTTCACATTTATAATATTTGATTAGGATATAAGGGTATTAGGATTATAGTAATAGCATGTAAGAAGGGTGTAGAAAGTTAACCAAGATTCAACCTAATTAGAAAAGTTGTAAGGCAATGTTACGCTTATCTTACAACGCGAACTAGCCTACACGGATGCTTTTCAGAAAATGTAGGATATTTGGTTCAGCTAAATATGGTCAATACATATTGATAAAATTTACAAGAGCCGTACCTAATAGGCTTTGAGGACCTGTCATGTAAGGCTGCCTTCCCATGGATATGCAAAGTTACTAAGCGATATGAGATAGTAAGTATGTAAGTACCTAAGTTTATTTATTATGCGACTAGTTGTGCCCGCGACTTCGTTCGCGTGGAATAGTGACTTTTCGGGCAGCATATACTCTGTACGTTAAAAATGTTCACCGTGATTCTTTAAATTGACATAACTTTTTTATTTATGAACCGATTGACATGAAATAAACACTAAATCCTAAGTGAAGCTTACTACAATATATTAATGAAAACCGTATCTAAATTGAATAAGCCGTTTCTGATATTAGCGTGCACAAACACACAGACAAACAGACAAAAAAAAATTAATTACAATTTCGGGTTCGGCAATTCGGCATCGATATAATAACAACCCCTGCTACTTTTTTTTAATATATTTCCATTGTACAGACACCACTTTTCTACAATTTTATTATATGTATAGATAGTAAGTTTAAGTAACTAAGTTTATTTAATATGCACAAATTTGTAGTAACTAGAAAAGAGCTGATAAACAAACGGCTGCACCGATTTTCTTGGATTGTAGCTAAGAACACTCTCGATCAAGCCACCTTTCAAATAAACAAAAAAACTAAATTAAAATCGGTTCATTAGTTTAGGAGCTACGATGCCACAGACAGATACACACGTCAAACTTATAACACCCCTTTTTTGGGTCGGGGGTTAATAAAATGATAGTGTTCACATCAATAAACTAGTTCCAGTACAACACCGGACGTCTCATCACCAGTAAAATGTTCTTCATGTTAAAAATTCTGTGTATATCTTGTGTAATGTATATTTTATTTAGGTATAGTATTGCTGTGTACACCTATTAGGGGTTGTCACTTAGATTAGGATCTTTTGTTTTTATGTTTGGACCATTTTTGGTTACAACCTGTTTTGTGTACCTTTGAATAAATAAATAAATAAATAAATAAATCAGTAGGAGTTATGTCTGATTGCACCTGCTGTTCCCCGCTCAGAGGTACGCAGCGAGCGGCGCCGGGGGAATAAACAATGCGATATCGCAGAATTATAGCACCACGTACTGCGACGACACGTCGGTAAGGACGGTGTTATGCGATAGAAGCGCATTTTTAATTAGAGGATACAATTTCTTTTAAAGTGCATTTTAGAGTATTTTTAGTACAAATACAAGAAGTACTGTCTATGTACTAAAAACCCAGCCAAGTGCGAGTCAGACTCGCGCACCGAGGGTTCCGTATTCGGGTATTTTTTCACTTTAAATAAAAATAAATAAAAATCTGTTTCTGATCGTGCAGCTAAAGCCCTTTCATAATATGATACCCCGCCCGACGTCTTGCGGTTCCGTGGTAAAATGGTGAAGGGGGGACAAGATCGAAAAGTTCCTGTGCACACTCCGAAATATCCATACTTCCAGACTAATATTATAAATGCGAAAGTGTCTGTCTGTCTGTCTGCTACGCTTTCACGGCTCAGCCGCTGAACCAATTTTAATGAAATTTTGTACAGACTTAGGATACATTTCGGGGAAGGACCAAGGACAAGCTACTTTTTATCCCGGAAAAACAAACAGGTCCCGCGGGATTCCTAAAGACTCATCCGCTTGACCGATTTTTATGAAATTTGGTACCGAGGTAGCTTGCGCCCCTGTAATTGACAAAGGCAACTTTTTATCCCGGAAAATCAAACAGTTCCCACGGGATCTTTACAAACCTAAATCCACGCGGACAACACCGAAAAGCCGGCGACCTTTTTTTGTTTGTTTTGTTTTGGTATTTTGGCTGAATGAAGGATATTTACTCATTTATAAAGCAAAGGAAGTGTATTAAAGAGTAGACGTACAGTAAATAAATAGTTCAGGTGTACAGCACGCGATCCGGCCAGCAGATACGCGCGACCACCCGGGTCGCGACACGCGCTAAAGCGTTCGATTTACGGGCGCATCGCACCGGCTACTTCTAGATAACCATTTAATGCGCCACAGACGAACCTTACCTACTTATTTATATACATAAATAATAGCTATAATGTATACCTATAACTGAAAATTTTAAAAAGGCGAAAGTTTGCATGCGTGTGTGTGGGGGGGGGGGGGGGGGGGAGGGGGTGTTTGTTAATTTTGAACTGTAGGTTTATTTCTTTCTTATTAATAACAACCATTGATTTACCAAATCGACGATAATAACATGCTCATAACTACTCGTATTTCCCTGATCTGTGGTTTGCACCATCAATAAAGCATATTAATATTTACATACAAATGTCTAATGATATGAAAGACAAAGGCCACACACGTGGCTCTCACGGATACCATCTCTCGACATCAACGTTGATAACAGCTATGAATCAACCGGACAATACTTACCACGGTTTATAGAGCGAGCGAGCTTTTATTGGGGTGACCATAGGGATTTTATTATTGAACTAGCTGATGCCCGCAGCTTCGCCCGCGTGGATTGGTCAGATCCCCTGCAGCATCAGGATTGAGGAGTTGGACTCCAAATTTTTTATGAAACAATGTCGCAAAGTTCCTCTATCGATTAAAAAAGAAAAGACGCAAATCGGTTCAGAAATCTCAGAGATTTCGGTGTACATAGGTAGAAAAACACAACTCCCTTTTTGAAAGTCGGTTAAAAAAGTAGCCTATGTTACTCTTTGGTCAATTCTCTACTTGTCTGTGAAAACCCCGTCAAAATCGGTTCAGCCGTTCCGAAGATTAGCCTTTTCAAACAGACAGACAGACAGACAAAAATTTTAAAAACGTGTGATTCGGTTATAGTATCGTTCAAATAACCATATGACCTTAATATGCGGTAGTTATTTCGAAATTACAGACAGACACTCCAATTTTATTTATTAGTATAGATGAGATCGTACACTTCTCTTCTGCGTTTGTTTAGATTTCCGCTTTCAAATCGTAAACTTCATAGTGAATTTCAATACACCTTCCTGAATCTATACTATTTTTTCTTTACTTTCTTCTCTCTGGGACGTTTCCGTCTGTTTGCGTGCGTTTCCCCTCCCCGCCGAAGTCTTCACTTCAGCCATCTAAGCTCGCTCTAGAAGACGAGTAGATCGCCTAGGATGCCGAGGGCTTCATGAAGTAAGGTAAAGGGATCCCAAATGGCGCTCTCGTTGTTCTGCCACGCCCGTTGACTCTAGGAGCATGTGCGTCGGTATTGCATCGGCCTCCATGCAGGCCCTACATACGCAGGACTGTCGGTGACACCTGTAACGAAAAGGTGTTTGTTAAGTTGCCCTGTTATGAGTCTCACCAACTTCCTAAGCTTACCTAGTTTGTCTAATCAGTTAAATTAGTCATATATATCGCTGGTTAATCTATACTATATAATAATTCTAATCTATACATATAATAAAATTGTAGAAAAGTGGTGTCTGTACAATGGAAATATATAAAAAAAAAGTAGCAGGGGTTGTTATTATATCGATGCCGAACCCGAAATTGTAATTAATTTTTTTCTTGTCTGTTTGTCTGTGTGTTTGTGCACGCTAATCTCAGAAACGGCTTATTCGATTTAGATACGGTTTTCACTAATATATTGTAGTAAGCTTCACTTAGGATTTAGTGTTTATTTCATGTCAATCGGTTCATAAATAAAAAAGTTATGTCAATTTAAAGAATCACGGCGCCTCGCGCCTGAGCGTCCGTGGCTATATAAAGCGCGAAAAGTCACTATTCCACGCGAACGAAGTCG
The DNA here is from genome assembly GCF_905333055.1 of Maniola jurtina. Classification (NCBI taxonomy): domain Eukaryota; kingdom Metazoa; phylum Arthropoda; class Insecta; order Lepidoptera; family Nymphalidae; genus Maniola; species Maniola jurtina. The sequence continues at coordinate 14,222,318 of NC_060037.1, read as the reverse complement.
CGGGCACAGCTAGTTTTATAATAGTTTGTGTTTGTAAATTAGTTAAAATGTTTCAGGAAACAGGTGTGCTTGTGTTTATATGTACCTTAAAACCACCAAAATATAAACAAAGAAACTCAAAATAACTATAATGAGAATCATAATAAGCCGTTACGCAATTTACGACCTAAATTCTCGAAGTTAAAAATTTAACTTTTATGCCCCCGTAATAGTTCAAAATGGGTCCGCATTAAAAGTGTCCGCTTAATTTATGGTTCAAATCGAAATAAATCTGGGTTTATTGTCTACGAACCGATCTAGAATGACTGTCGGACATTGATGACTGCGTTTCTGATATACGATCGCCTTTTGATCCCATTTTTTACATCGTTATTTATTCTTTATTTATTTGCTCGTAAATTTTGGTGCGACGCTGCCATGGGATTTACGTTTATGATTGGTTAATATTTAGATTAGGATAACTGCTTCATTTTAAAGCATGTTTAAGTTTTAAAATATAGTGCCTTGCAAGGTGGTTCTCCTCTAAAATCAATGCTTGCAAGAAATTACACTCTTGTGCGGGTATTTACGAGGACTGCGGATTGAACGGACACAATTTTGTCAATCTCAAGCTCCAAAACACGGATGTGTGTAGGCTCTGCCGAGAGGCTGCAGGGACCCCTACCATATACCTAAATAGCTGATGCTCGCGACTTTATTCCCGTGGATATAGGTTTTTAAAAATCCCGTGGGAACTCATTAATTTTCTTATTTTATACCAATTTACAGCTTATTATCTTTAATTCCGAGGTGAAACCCCTAGTATGACTAGGCTAGTATCGTACCGGAAGGCTAAATCGCTTGGCGGCACGGCTTTGCCGGTAGCACTGTGATTTTGCTTCGTGATTTTTCACAAGCTACTTTACGACGTAAGGTAGCAAGGTTGCATATGAATAGGCATTTCATATGATTTTTCACATGCCTATGAAATGGTCCATCTCTAGTATCCGTATGCTACAGACTTGAATATATCGAAATGTCCAAAGGGCGCCTCCTAAGGCCTTTGTTCCACCGACGATGAATAGATATCAGTATCAATGTAATCGCGAATGTTTTAAGATAATTCCATAACAATGTAGTCTACAGAGATCTTTTTGTTTATATACTATCTCTATGTTTTCGCCAATATTTCCAATTCATGAGAGTTTGTCATTTGTATGACATATACATAAATCAGATTAGTCTGCGCGCCACTGGCTTGAAATAGTCTGAGAGCCGGTGACTATGAATGTGTGTTACTAGAGAACAAAATTATTTCTTCAAAGTTAAAGATGCTGAATTAATATAACTTTTTTAATGTCAATCGATGAAACAAATCAGTTATTTTGAGGTGACTTTTAGAGTTCTGCTACTATGGTAGATTAGTAGGTAGGTATGGTAGATATACACTAGGGAGTCCGAGGTTATACTAGGGTGGGGGGTGGGGGGTGGGGTTTTGAGGTACCAGCCAGGTAACCTCCCAGTGTGCCTGGGAGCTGCTGGTCCCTTTGGATGCATCCGAGGGGAATAACTAGGTCAACGGGAAGTACCCTATAGGTTTCTTGACAGACACGACGGACAGGCAGACAGACAACGAAGTGATCCTATAAGGGTTCCGTTTTTCCTTTTGAGGTACGGAACCCTAAAAAAGGGGTCAGAGGTTCCAGGCACCTCTAACTTTTTAGAATTTTGTAAGTTTTAAGCAATTAGTTAAATAGCACTTGCTTTAACGGTAAAGAAACGGTAAAAACATCGTGAGGAAAATAGCATTCTAGAGAGTTGTTAATATGTGCTCAAAGGTGTGGGAAGTCTGCCGATCCACACTTCTCATTCTGAGAGGAGAGCCGTACTTAGTAATGAGCCGGGGATGAGCTGATGATGATGATGAGTAGTGTCTTAAGTCGTGTGCATAAACTTAAATGAAAAATCTATCATCTCTTAGACTACAAATAAAATTCTTGTTCAGACCTACATACCTTATGTTTTGAAATAGATCACGGTTTTTCTTGTCCTGATTATTGTCTTACTAGACTACTGAGTTTGCATATAACCTTGTTCGCCTCTGGTTTAATGTTCTACATAGATTATGATACCAGTGCCTGCCTAATTTATGCAGACAATTGGCTTATTTGCTGATACACCTAAGACAGCCGATTTTCTAGGTATAATGAATTAGTCTTGTTCAGAAAGTACATATCACAAGTGTAAATTAAAAATTTATAACACCCCTGACAAGTGAAGATTACAGTAACTAGAAAAGAGCTGATAATTTTCAAACAGCTGAACCGATTTTCTTGGATTATAGCTAAGAACACTTTCGATCAAGCCACCTTTGAAACAAAAAAAAAAACTAAATTAAAATCGGTTGATTAGTTTAGGAGCTACGATGCCACAGACAGATACACACGTCAAACTTATAACACCCCTTTTTTTGGGTCGGGGGTTAAAAAGTGACGAAAATCATTCTACGCCTACGAATTACCAGTAAATACGAATGACCAATCTATACTAATAAATAAAATTGGAGTGTCTGTCTGTAATTTCGAAATAACTACCTCATATTAAGCTCATAGGGTTATTTGAACGATACCTTAACTGAATCACACGTTTTTAAAATTTTTCTCTGTCTGTCTGTCTGTCTGTCTGTTTGTCTGTCTGTTTGAAAAGGCTAATCTTTGGAACGGCTGAACCGATTTTGACGGGATTTTCACAGACGAGTAGAGGATTGACCAGGGTGTAACATAGGCTACTTTTTTAACCGACTTTCAAAAAGGGAGTTGTGTTCTTCTACCTATGTACACCGAAATCTCTGAGATTTCTGAACCGATTTGCGTAATTTTTTTTTTAATCGATAGAGGAACTTTGCGACATTGTTTCATAAAAAATTGGATTCCAACTCCTCAATCCTGATGCTGCAGGGGATCTGACCAATCCACGCGGGCGAAGCTGCGGGCATCAGCTAGTAAATACATAAAATTATAGTATAGACGATATCGTGGCTTAAAATCTAGTATTTAATTTATGCTTTACTAGCCGATGCCCGCGACTTCACCCGCGTGGATTTAGGTTTTTCGAAATCCCGTGGGAACTCTTCGATTTTCCGGGATAAAAAGTAGCCTATGTACTAATCCAGGACATTATCTATTTCCATTCCAAATTTCAGCCAAATGCGTCCAGTAGTTTTTGCGTGAAGGACTAACAATCATATATACACACACACATACATACACACAAACTTTCACCTTTATAATATTAGTGTGAAGTGTGAAGTGTGATCACAGCTCTTCCCAAAGTTTAGTTCTCTCGGAAATTGTATTTTTACCTTACTACGGTGAAGTAATAAACGTAATAAAAAGTACGGTGATGTAAATAGTTTTATTATAAGTTTCTTTGTATCGTAAGAAGGTAATGTGGCTGGAGCCTAGTGCCGACCTGACATGCATTATGTTTTAGTGTCCTAGTAGTGATCTCACCATTTGGGAAACGCTGTCCTATCTAATAGCTATGATCTCTTCATCGCATCATTTGCACCTCTATCAAGATGATTCCACGGAGATAATTCATGCTCGCGTTTTTGTTCGAGTCTCCGAAGATCGGAATTACCATATTTCCTCACTCCTCATTACAAGAACAATACATATGTGGCATCAGACGCGCGTGGGTGGATGTTGTAAGTTGTAACTAGTCTTAGACGATTTAATTGTGATTTTACGAAGTGTTGACTAATACTTGATGATATCAAATGACTGTCATCTTCATACGCGTGATACTAATGCAATATTGGTAAACTCCAAGTCGCTCAACATTTTTGGGTCCGTACCTCAAAAGGAAAAACGGAACCCTTATAGGATCACTTTGTTGTCTGTCTGTCTGTTTGTCCGTCTGTCGTGTCTGTCAAGAAAACCTATAGGGTCCCGTTGACTTAGAATCATGAAATTTGGAGGGTAGGTAAGTGTTATTAGCACAAGTAAAGGAAATAATCCGAAAACACAAAAAAAAAACAGAATGTGTTCATGAACAAATAATTAGTATATTCAGTTTTCAAAGTAATATTACCATACCGAGTGGGGTGTCATATGAAAGGGCTTTACATGTATCTACATTCTAAAACAGATTTTTATTTACTTTTATGCAAAATACTTTCTGATTTATCGTGCAAAATGTCGGAAAAAATGCCCAAGTACGGAACCCTCGGTACGCGAGTCTCGACTCGCGCTTGGCCGGTTTTTTGGGGTTTCATTACTACACACCTTTGATAAAAGAAAATTTTGTAAGGAAACCTGCATAAACAATATATTTCTAGGAATATATTCTAGGCTAGGTACCCTAACCTGCTAACCCGTACTAAAGGGGCATGTTATCCATGTCTTATATTCATAAGAGAGGAGGCATGATAGAATAGAAACAATAGACAATTCTTTTTGTTCTACAAAAAATACAATCGCAAAAATACAATAGTTCTTTGACAAAAGTTAGCACTTTATAACTTCGCATATCTTTATATCTCTGACAGTTATCTGTCACTTACTACCTTAGCTACTACTGTTCACACCTCGACCATCATACATACAATCATGCATGTAGTACATAGGAAAATAACTCTTAACTGCATAACAAAAAAGGCTATAATCAAGTGGGTTATTTCTGTGCACGGTGGCACAGATCTATCATCGATAAACGGTGCGTTTAAAGTTGACGTAGGATTATGATTAGATTGATCGATGGCCGGCTATTACTTTGTGTTTTATACTTCCGGTGGTGAAAAAGTGTTCGCTATTTAATCACGGGTGTAATGAATTGGGCTGTGACAGTTTAGTTTGTAGATAGATAAGTTTTTAGTGAGGAATTTAACGTATTGTTAAATGATTGATCGTAGCAGGCGTTGTTTTTTAGGGTTCAGTACCTGCAGGGTACCAGCGGGACCCTATTACCGTCCGTCTGTCTGTCTGTCAGCGGCAGTATCTCGTGAACCGTAATAGGTAGAGAGTTGAAGGTGAGAGCTTTATATTAATTATTTATTATTATTTATTGGCTGATGCTCGCGACTTTGTTCGCGTGGATATAGGGTTTTTTTTTTAAATCCCGTAGTAACTCTTTAATTTTCCGGTATAAACCTGCTCATTCTGAGGGGAGACCCGTATTCAAAGAAATTCTGTTAAATAGTCACTAGGTGCATAGCTAAGATAATAATATATTTTAATAATTTATCTTCCCACATACCTATATATTTTAGACAATATTAAAATATGCAAAATCTATGTAAAACTTGGAAAAAAATGAACCTGTGACCCACAGTTTTAGAATAATGTAGGTTTCCGAGATCATGGCTTAGAATAATAATTAAAAACCGTGTCATGTATGTGCCAGAGCGAACTTAATATTAAAGCTAGCGTATATCATTTAATTGAATAAATAAAATAATTTTATTGTATATCAAACCAGACAATGTATAAAAAATTCAAAAAATAAATAAAATCGACTTCAATAACCACAAACACTAAAAAGTAAAAAATAATTTTTGTTTCTACACGTGTTATGTACTCGTATGTATGAAGTCGAGCGAGTATAATCAAAGAAACTAGAAATGTAAGTGTGAAGCTTACTCAAAGAGTAATCTGGGAATATAGATAAAATTAAAAAGAAGATTCCGACGAATTGAGAACCTTCTCCTTTTTTGAAGTTGGTTAATGTATGAACCGACTAAGTAAAGAGCCTACGAGCTAAAGACCTGTGACATGTGGACAGACAGCAGACTGATATTAGTAGATCTCTGTTTTTCCCCTTTGATTATGAACCCTTAAAAACTAATTCAAAATCGGTTAATCAGCTTAGGAGCTACGATGTCACATTTAGATACACAAATACACCCGTAAAACTTATGACTACCCTCTTTTTGGGTTGGGAGTTAAAAATGACTTTCTTGCCAATTCTTCTCAGTAGAATTTGCTTTTTCTTTAAGTAAATGACTGAGTATGTGTAGGCCTTTAGGAGGAAGAAAAGATGGCGCCCGCCGTGTGCGTCAAATATTGTTCAAAAGTAACATATTGTTTGCGTGAAATTCTGAGACAAATTGTCGAATGCCATTGTTTTATGAATATTCAATGGTGTTTGCTCCCCGAACGTGTCAAACAATGTGTACGAGGTGAGAGGCCAGTGCTGTGTGGGTTTCGGAGATATTTGTAACTGATTTCGTTTTTGAACAGAATCGGAGATCTTGGTGTCTTATTATTGTAACAAGATAAAGTTAACAGGGCTCTCTCCGTCACTTGCTTCTACTCGTTTCATACAATCGTAGTTCCAATTTCATTTGAATATTAAGCAACCAAAGTCCATGAAATTTTGCAGACATATTCTAGAAACTAATATCTGTGTCTGTGGTGTTTTAGATTTTTCTAAAAATATGTAGTTTTAAAATTACAGGGGCTCAACGATTTGTATGTAAATTTTTAAGACCGTGTAACTTTGAAACCGAATATTTTAACAGAAATCTGGAAAACCACAGACATAGACATTAGTTTTTAGAATATGTCTGCAAAATTTCATGGACTTTGGTTGCTTAATATTCAAATGAAATTGGAACTACGATTGTATGAAGCGAGTAGAAGCGAGTGACGGATAGAGCCCTCTTAAACAGCACTTAAACTTTACTATTCTTTAAACAGGAAACTGATGGGGTAATGAGAATCATTAACCATTATAAAAGCGTTCGTGTATGGTTTGTTCTTTAATCACGCCACAATGGAACAACGAGTCGGCTTGATTTCTTGCACGGGTATAGTTAAAGACCTGGAGAATGACATAGGCTACTTTTTATCCTTTAAAATCAAAGAGTTCCCACCAGATTTTAAAAATCTAAATCCTCGCGGATGAAGTCGTGGGCATCAGCCAGTATTTAATTGATCGAGCGAAACGAGATCTCTGCTTGAGTGAAATTGCACATGTCCGTCCGTCCGTCCGTAAAATACAAAACTTATGAAACTATGTTAGTACCGACGCGGACATACATTTTTCTACTTTGTTACCATTAAAATAAATAGCGCCCCCGCGTGGACCAAACAAATTCCAGAATCCTATTTTGCCCCGTTAGGGGTTCAATTTTCAAAAATTCTTTATTAGGCTACGTCTATGTCTTAATGTCTACCTGCATGCTACACAGCTCAATCCAAGCTGTGCGTTGCTGATCAGTCAGTCACCTTTTGCTTTTACGTACTCATTAAGATAATAACTGACGCTGAAAACTTACCATGTATTCTGACTGCTTTAAACCAAAAGCTACCCAAGTTTCGTTCCATTGAATCCAAACGCAAACGCAAAACGCACGACTTTCCGCCCTGCATACAGGGACACGTAGATATATTCTAAGCTATAAATCGGACACGGTCCGGGGCCATTTTGTCCGTGTTATGCTTTGCGATAATATAAAATAAAATTCCAGCGAGGAGCGATTCGGTAGTGTAACGTTTTACTTTTTTTTTTCACCGTATCGAACACGTCCCCCGATTTGCATACAATGCCTGTGCAATATGCGCCCGCTAATACCTCTCGACGCAATCGAGTAAATAGGCTCAAAATGAATAAACCACTTGTGTGTTTTGCTTTTGCCTATACTTACGTATAATTCTGATGTTTTATGGCATTTAGATTCAAGTATGCGAGGTATAGCCTAGTGGTTAGGACGTTGCCCTTCTTTTCTGGAGGTCGCGGGTTCGATCCCGGGCACGCACCTCTAATTGTTCGGAGTTATGTGCGTTTTAATCAATATCACTTGCTTTGACGGTGAAGAGAAACAATGTGAGAAACCTGCATGGGCTGACATAAGAAATGTAAAAGCCTGTAAATGAAAGAATTAAAAAAACCTGCATGCCTGAGAGACAAGAGTTTTCTATAATGTTCTCAAAGGTGTGTGAAGTCTGTGACCTAAGCCCTGATCATTCTGAGAGGAGACCTAAGCAAGTGATATTTGATTGCTTAAAACTTACTCACCTCCAAAAAATGAGTGGAATCGAACCCTGCACTCAATAGAAAGCCTCAATAATAATAGAAGGAAGAATTCTTAGTCACTTTTAGACTTCCAACAGTTTGAGAATTCATAATTTCTTAATTTGTTCCAATTTGGTCTATTGTAACATCAAGTGACCTAGCATTCTAATACGATGGATGCGGCGTAGAAATTAATAACTTGATAAGGGAACTGCCCACTTCCACCTTAGACTATAGGTATAGTTACTTACCATCAGGTGAAATCGTAGTCAAGTCACTTGTCATCAAATAAATAAAATACGGTACGATAGGGTACGGTAGGGTACGGTTAGGGTACAGGTAGGGTGGCGTGGGAATACGATGCGGCGTAGAAACACATAAGGGAAACTGTTATAATATGCCTTTCAAGGTAACCCACTTTCAGCTTGGACTGAATACTTAGGCACAATCGCTGTCAAGGGCTAACTTGTCATCAAATAAAAAAATTGGTTGTCTGTAAAGTCGGTTTACTGACGATAGTTGAACGTGACAACAAAGGCCGATTGTGCTTCTTTGTCGCTCGTTCCGCGCTCTCGCTTGCACTTCAAGCCTTACATGGAACGACTCAGAGCGAGGTAACGCCGCATGAGTCATGTTTTTTCGTGCGTGCAGCCGGCTCTATCGAATTATAAGACGTTGTCACGTCAAAAAAATACTCAATCTTTTTAAACCTTTTTCAAGTTGCATCTCTGCACACTGAATTGATTTTGCCAGAATCGTTGGCAACTACCGCACGATTTTGCTCAGGTGTTAAGTCACGTTTTGCAATAAATTTATTGAATAAAATTCCACAAATATTTTTTAAAGACATTAACTTTAGGTGAACTAAACAATGATAGTGACTTATCTACCTATAGTACCTATTAACGACCCATCCGTTGCACTAATTTTAATGTTTGGTACAAAGATATGTTGAAACCTAAACCCCCAACCCCAGAAACCGACATAACTACCTACTTTTGATCCAGAAAATCAAAGGAAATCAAATAAAAGAAATTTCATGGGATAGTTAAAAAAATATCTAAATCCACGCGGACAAAACCGCGCGCTTCATCGAAATCCTTCAACCGTTAAAAGCTTTAGGGGGTCTGATTTTCAAGAGATCTTAAGTTCAATAGTAGTATCTAATATCTATTTTTAAAACAAACTTTTCTCTTAGTTGGAGGGAGGAAGTGGAATATTGTTGTTACTTTATTAAGCTGTTACTTAACAACCACTTAACTCATGTAGGCGAAAGTTAACGAGCTGAAAATCATGGTGCTTTCTCTAACACTCGATGGGTCTTATATAGCATTGATAAGCAAATCTTTGGTATCAATAGGCGCCCACATGGTACCTATATGGTGCCATCCCACATATTCGATGACACTTTTACGATAATTTGATATTTTTAAGCGTAGACGGGAGGTTTTCATTTCGATCTTTGGTCATTTATTAAATATAAGCTAACTGCCCCAGTTTTGCTTAAGAGGAATTTCTGAAACAAAAAATCTTTCGACTAGACATAATATTACTTATGTAAAATTTCAAGTCTTTAAACTCAATGCTATATGTAAGAATGATGATATATTAGTCATGTTGTGTCTCCATATTATAGTGATATGAAAGTGTGTGATGTTATCTTATAAGCGGACACAAATATGGGTAATGAGAACTGTCATACCCCTTCCAGGTTAGCCCGCTTCCATCTTAGACTGCATCATCACTTATCACCAGGTGAGATTGCAGCTAAGGGCTAACTAATTAATCGTATCTGAATAAAAAATTTAAAAAAGATGCTCTTTTTAAAACTCTATCAACCCCCTTATATTCCAAAGAAATTAATAATTTAAAATCTATAGTGACCTTCAATAATAATATTATAATTAATTAAAGTACCTTAACTCTTGAAAATCTGTAGTTTTTAAATCTACCAGACTTAAATTAAACAAAAAATGAATTTAAAAATCGCCCGTCTGCACCGCCTTAATAGACCGCTCACAACAGCCTGCCTTGGCGCCGGCCCCAAGTCTGCTATTTTACATGATTTGTCATTGAACTACAATGCAATTTTAATTCAATTACCATTGGTTCATAATTTCGTAGTCTACTAAATTCACAATGGCCGACCGATGGTCTTATAATTGGATTGTAGTTGCATTGTAGTTGGTATTGCCATTTGCTCAAAAAGCTTTTGCCGAAATGAGTCCAAAAAAAATAATACATATTAAAAACGTTTATTTAAGCTAGATTCGATTATAAATGTTATCTATTTGTGTTTTAAAGATTAAGCCTTAAGTAATATGATCATAAAAAGCCAAAAAGATAAATTTTAAGTGCGATCTAAAAAATAAAATGTTAAAAATAATTATATTTCATCTGTAACTGTCGAATTGACATTAAATGTCAATGTCATTTGATAGTTCTTGCAATAAGCAAGCCACTAAAATAAACAACAAGCAATTTGAATTTTGATTTTTGATTTTTGAGGCGACTTGCGAATACCTACCTAGGTAGACAGAATATTTAAATCTTAGAAGTGTGAATATTATAAGGAACTGCGAAAATGGTAGTAGTGGAGCAGATTTCGTCACTGCTACACTACTTGGAGAGCCATTCCTGTCACTGCAACCGCACCTGTGACGGGGCAAAGCCTGGCTAAGCGGTGTTCGCAGGCCAGGCTTGACCAGATCGAGGCTAAAATGCAGACGCAATTTTGGCTCAAGCCCAGGCGACAGAAAACTTGGATGCAGCAATTGTCAGACTGGGGACTGCAACAAACCAAAACCAAGCTGCTGCTAGGCTGGCTGCAGCAATTGAGAAGTTTGCTGCTGCATTAAGCAGGACAGCAGGAGGAGCAGGAGTTGCATTTCCCTCGAAAAAGGTTGCCTTTTTATTCATTTAATATTTAAAAACAATTTAGGTCATTATATTATATTGAATAAACAGTAGTTTGTTTTCAGAAATGTCGCACAAAACAGCTATCAGGATCAGAATCTGATGACTACATTCAATGTACAATTTAGTGTCTGTTCAAAGAAATTAAATGGAAAATACTCTGGTAATGGTGTCAGATCAGCAAATTATTATTATTATCAATTACTATGCTTGGAGTTTCCAATATTAATCTAATCAAATATTGAATAGAAACAGACATTACATTGTGGAATTCCATGGCATTTAAAGAAAAATTAATATTCTTATGTTTCAATATAATCACTAAACAGTTATGCGGATTATAGGAAAGAAATATTATTTTTTCTTTAAAAATCTAATCAAAGTCTAGTCAAAATTCAAAATCATTTATTTCAATTATTTATTATTAACTTCATGTATTTCTCCACAGCCTGTTGATGAGAGCCTGCTGCAGCACCCTACCTTCAAGCAGACCTTGGTTAACTCGATGGCTTTGTGAATGCTGTACTTCAATAGCACTTTCCAACTCGGCCCTTGAATTGTGTTCATCCTAAAATATACAATAATGTTGTTTAATTCATAATATTATTACTCTTATATATTAAGGATATTTTACTCTTTTTTATGTTAAATGAATAAACATATTTGTGGGAATTAGTTTTTTTTTTAAAGAATTAATAAACAAAAATTAAATCACATGCCTGTTGCAGAAGAAGAGCTTCCACAGGCATGAGTGGAGGCACGTGCTTTGGTCCGAACGATAGCGTTGTTGAGTATCAACCGCGTTGGCCAATTCCAAAATATTCCATCTTATTCTAGACATTATGCCTAGGTGTTCACCTTACAACGTAGAAAGATAACTTTACAACTAAGTACCCAAACTATTGCTAAACATGATGTAAAACCCTTGTAAAACCAAACAAACACTGGCATAAAAGCAATGACAGCACAATGGCGCATCAATGATAGTTCAATGGCGATCCAATGGTCATTGCAACTGTCAAACTATTAGCAGACTACGCTTAAATTCGATCATTGACTTGTCATTAAGTACGGGACTACCAATTATTTACAATTGTGTCATTGAAGTGTCAGTGGCACGCCATCGGAAAACAATTGTGACGCCATTGAATTAGTAGACTACCAAAATTGCTAAAAGTAACAATTAAGATGTCATTGATAGACAACTGAAACACAATTGCAATAGTAGACTTGGGGCTTGCAATCGAATACAACGCGCGTTTGAGATGACATGTATGACTCCGTACAGTGGCGGACTAATGGTGGACCTAGGGCATTTTATGGTCCCTAAATCTTGAGAAATCTTTAAAATATGAAATCCGTATAATGTTCAGTAAAATATAAAAGCTAGTACAAAAATGGAGGCTCCGTTAAAAATTACTAGTATAAAATTTGAGCAGAACCTATTTAGTTTTATTCTAGACACTTTTAGCTATGGTATGAGAAACTACGCTGGCTTCTCTTGTAATATTGTTCAGTATCTGGTTGTAGAGCACGAAGAAACCAATATTGTTATCTTTTTTTTGTTGTTGAAAATAAATTTCCCTGTTCACTTTTCAATATAATTGAGCATCTTTCCTGTAAAGTTCCGTATGTATTCTCCTTTAGGGGCAACAGAAAACATAATAGAGAACGGGGGCCTCACTAAGTCACACCGCCCCAGGCCCCCGACGGGCTTATGCCCTAGTCCGCCTCTGACCTCTTAGCTCCAGTACTGATACCGTTATAGCTTCACAATAGCTAATGCGGTATTAGAGCATTGAAACGTTTTGATGATATTGGTTTAAGTTATTTACCTTTTGGAAATACTTGAGAGTTTACTGTGGGAAAAAACTTTTTTTTTAATTATAGGTGTAAGTCTTCTAAGACGTCCGCGTCGGCGTGTCTTGTCTCTCGTCGAGGTCAGGGTTTGATTCCGGGTCTAACATTTCGGATTTATGCGCGTTTTAAGCAATTTAATACCACTACTTGTTTTAACAGTGAAGGAAAACATCGCAAGGTAACCTTAAACGCACATATTCGTTCGCAAAGTTAGCGGTGTGTGCCCGGGATCGAACTCCCGGCTGCTGAATAGGAGCCCGACATCCTAACCACTAAGCTATCAACGCTTGAGTAAAGGAATGGAATAAAGGTCTCTAAAGGGTAACAAATAACAATGCATCTTAATCATCGTCATGATCATCATGATCAATCCATCGCTAGCCAACTACTGAGTACGCACCTCCTCTCAGAATGAGGCTTTTAGGTCATAATTTGCCACGTTGACAACGTGTGGTTCAGCAGACTTTACACATGTTTGAGAACATTGTGGAGAATTACCCCCGGCATGCAGATTTCGTGAGTGAAGTGAAGTGTTTGAATCAATTGTGAGAGGTGCCTGCCCGGGATCGAACCCCCAACCTGCCGAATATAATGCCAACGTTTTTATTATCAACTGGTTTACAAAAAAAAAAAAAAAATATTGGCCATTTTTAATCATGACTAACATTCCCCTTTCCCCTCCAACTAAGCGTAAAGCTTGTGCTAGGAGTGGGTACGACAATAGTGCAACGGCTGGAGTTTGAACCGCCGACCTTTCCGAATTCAGTCCACTCCTATAACCGTTGAGCTATTGAGGCTTATTTTATCAGTTATTATTCGGGTAAGAATGCTAATATAAAAATTATAGATCTCTAAAAGGTAACAATGCATCGTAGGCACCCAAGTTACTAGGGGCATATAAAGTAAAGTAGTTTATACAAAATGCAAAAGTTCTGGTCCGTACGTCGGGTTTACGAGCAGTAAATATTACGGCTATGTAAAGCGGCGTTTTATGGCGAAACGACATGTACGTGCATCACTAGTAGGTAGTGATGTAAATGCTTATCGATATTTTTAAGGATCATCCCCATTATTTTACTTAAAAATCGGAATAGGTAACAACATAATATTCTATTTCGATTTTCAGAGTGGCTCTGGGTATAATGTCAATAATAGTATAATGGTTATAATGTCAATCTTCTGTCTGGCTGTCTGTCGGTCGGTCCGAGTGTCAGCCACGAAACACATTGATTAAGGAGCCGGATTTTTTTTCTTACCCTAGCATGTTGTAGTTTATCATTGCCTAGGACTTTAAAAAATATAGAGGAGAAAGACCAAGGTGGTGTATTAAAAACCGGTCAAGTGCGAGTCGGACTCACATATAAAGGGTTCCGTACCATCGTACAAGATATAGCTAACACCTTTATGTAGAACTCTGCAAGTTAATAACGGTCTGCACCATCTATATGTGATTTAGTGAATTAAATTTGTGAACACATTTTTTTTTTTGTGATTCACAAATTCACAGTTTTCGAATTTTTTACTTTACTTGTGCTATAAGACCTACCTATCTGCCTTTCATGATTCTAGGTCAACAGGAAGTACTCTATAGGTTTTCTTGACAGACGCGACGGACGGACAGACAGACAACAAAGTGATCCTATATTACTTATAGGGGTTCCGTTTTACCTTTTGAGGTACGGAACCCTAAAAATGTAAATAACTTTATGTTTTTAAGTAAGTATAACTGTTTTTTTGTGCTAGCTACTAGAGTATAGAGACCATTCTGTTTATGTTTATCATACTGGATATCACTAGTGACTAAGTTCAACAGGTTAAGTAAAACAGTGATAAATTCCTCAGATTGAAGGACGTTAAAGTCCCGGTCACTTATTGATTATAGATTTACTATCCATTAGCTAAGCAAGAGATAGGACACGCTTTTAATTATGTTTTCTGCTTTACCTGCAACAGCTATGTTTGTATTACTGGAATACTTTTATTACCCGACTGCGGCAAAGCCAAAAGGAAGGTTATGATTTTAGCAGTCTATGTATGTATATATGTGGGTATGTATGTTTGTATCCAGGTTCTGTGTGTTCCACCTTAGCGCCTAAACTACTGGGCGGTAATAGTCTAGTTGTAAAAATGTCGGAATTCTATACGAGAGGTCGGTAGTTCGATCCCGGGCACTTTAGCTTTAAGGAATTACGTGGGTATTAAGCAATTTAAATATCACTTGCTTTTAGGGTGAAGGAAAACGTCGTGAGAAAACCTGCATGCCTGAGAGGTCTCATAATGTTCTCAAAGGTGTGACAAGTCTATCTATTCTTAGTAGGCCAGCATAGCGGACTATGGCCTATTGATTTTGACGGATTAAGATATACATAGATGAACCCTGAAAACTAACCAAAAATGGAACTCTTATAGGTTAACTTTGTTGTCTGTGTGTCCGTCTGTCGTGTCTGCCAAGAAAACCTGTAGGGTATAACTTCCCGTTGACCTAGAATCATGAAATTTGGCAGGTAGGTAGGTCTAATAGCACAAGTAAAGGAAAAATCTGAAAACTGTGAATTTGTGGTTATATTACATAAAAAAATTAAAATGTGTTATGTAAGATAACTACTTATACCAAGTGGGCTATCATATGAAAGGGTTTTGTCTGTACTCTGTACAATCTAAAACAGATTTTTATTTATTTTTATCTATAATAGTCTTTGATTTGTCGTGCAAAAACCCCGAACCGACGTAAAAAATACCCGAGTACGGAACCCTCGGTGCGCGAGTCTGACTCGCACTTGGCCGGTTTTTTTTGGCCAGTCAAAAGCTTTACCACAACTAAACTCAATGCTAGAGGCGGTCAAACCAATAGCACAGTGCTATCGTAAAACTGTGGTATGTACTATTGTGAACTATTTAACTGCACAGTTTACGAGCGCAGTTCTAATGCAGTCTAGCGTTTGAAGTTATGCACCGAGATGTATTTTTACAGTTCCGTCCTTTACCGTTAAAGTAAGTGATTGAAATTGAAATTATTTACTGTATTTGCAAGAAACGTTGTACCCACATCTTAAGTAGATGTTATTTTTTTTTAAAATTCAAATACAAGTTAGCCCTTGACTGCAATCTCACCTGGTTATAATTAGTGATGATGCAGTTTAAGATGGAAGCGGGTTAAACTGGAAAGGGTATAGCATTTATTATTAAACCCATAGGTACCTCTTTGTTTTCTATACGGCATCATACCGGAACGCTAAACCGCTTGGCGGCACGACTCTGTCGGTAGGGTGGTAACTAATCTCGGCCGAAGCCTCTCACTAAACAAATATAATATTATTAAATGTAGCCAATATGTTTCATCAATTGACATGCAAAATATGTTATCAATTGTCTACAATATAATCACTATCATTGTGATATAATACTCCGAAAAGTTAGAAGTGCGTGCGAGGGATCGAACCTTCGACCTCCCAAATAAGGTGGACGTCTTAACCACTAAGCCGTCACGGCTATTTCCACTAGCCTATTTCACTTACCGCTTACAAAATTGTCAAACATTATCAAACGAGATCAGTCAATAAAGAAATGGTACAAAACCACTATTGTTCCCACACGCTCACCGCAAATAAAGTAAAGGGGTATTTACACACACCTAATATATCTCATAGTTACAGACTTTTTTCAGGCTTTAAAAGGTAAATTTGCACAACATAATGCATGCAATGATAGATTAGATAGATCATGTTTCGAGCAAATAAAAGATTTATCAATTATAGAAAGAATCAAAAGCTTAATAATTATCTGCTATAATCCGCTAAAAAAGGCAAATCTATATGGTACAACATGCAGCATACGACATACACCACTCGGCCTTCCACTGCTAAGCATGCAGGAAAAGCCAGCCACCAGGCATGCCCCAAGTATCACCACGCAACACCAGACAAATCCACCAGAGAGATATAGAACTTAAAATACACTTTGCAAACGTGTTTGCAATCTCAACACCTCTCAAACTCAACATAATTTTTATGGATTAGCCTCAGTAATAGATTAAGATAACTCGGGTTTAAACTAATTTCCATTATAAGTACAGATTGTTACGGTTATACGCACGTATTTAGTCGATGTAAGTTCGAGTAGTTAGATAAACCGTCGTTAAAACTACCTCAGACCCGGGGAAGGATTAAAAGAATGTATAAGTGTACAGTCTTCTTTAGAGAGAGCAAGTTCCGACACAAATTTGTCAAAGCGATTAAATATTGAAGTTAGCTCTGCGATGTTTGGCGCGGGTAAAAGCCGTAACGCCCGATCGCCAGGCGAGTGTAAAAAAGTCGATTAACTCAGTGTTGGCACACGGAATACCGTACTATAACCGGTCAAAAGGCGGCCTTGTTTAGGCTGTGGCGGCTTTTTAGGGTTCCGTACCTCAAAAGGAAAAACGGAACCCTTGTAGGATCACTTTGTTGTCTGTTTGTCTGTCTATCTGTCTGTCCGTCGTGTCTGTCAAGAAACCCGTTACCTCTAACGTTACTTCCCGTTGACCTAGAATCCTGAAATTTGGTAGGTAGACAGGTCTTATAGCACAAGCACAGGAATAAATCTGAAAACCGTAAATTTGTGGTTACATCATTTAAAAAAAATTAATTAATTTCAATTTTCAAAGTAAGACAACTTTACCAAGTGGGGTATCATATTATGAAAGGGCTTTACCTGTACATACATTCTAAAACAGATATCTATTTATTTTTATGTAAAATAGTTTTTGATTTATTGTGCAAAATGTTGGAAAAAATACCCGAGTACGGAACCCTCAGTGCGCGAGTCTGACTCGCACTTGGCCGGATTTTGAATTTATATAGAGTTCGTTCATTCGAAAAGTCAGAGGTGCTTGCCCGAGATCATACCCCCGGCTTCTAAATAGAAGCCCGAAGTCTCCATAGCTTTGGTCTTATATAGCCCCTAGGGTATCATCGCTTGAGTAAAGGAATGGAATAAAGGTCTCTAAAGGGTAATAACTAACAAGATAAAGTTGAAAACTAAAACCCGACTGCGATCGTCTTAATAAACGCTGAAATATTATAGTATAATTGTTTTTCTGTCGCTTCGTATATTTTAATGTAGAATTTTCTCCTCTTTCATTTGACACCCCACTCGATACAATAGCAAAAAAATTTTTGGAGATCTCCACTTTTTTTCATGTAATATCCGTTAGATCAATTTTTTCGTATAAAATGTAGCCTATATCACCCTTTACCTTACCTACCTTTACGACGAATCGATTAAAAGACACCTCATTCATCAAAATCGGCCCAGTAATTTAGTTTCGAACACACAAATACATACACACATACTTACATACATAGACGGCTAAAATCATAACCCTACCTTTTGGCTTTGCCGCAGTCTGGTAACAATGCATCGCAGGCACCCAAATTACAAGGGGCATATAAAGTAAAATAGTTTATCTTCATCATATCATCTTCGTCATCATGGTCAACCCATCGCCAGCCCACTAATTAGCACGAGTCTCCTCTTAGAACGAGAATGTTTTAGACCATAGCCTGCCAAACTGGCCCAGTACGGTATTTTTATGAAATTGTTGCTCGGCAACACGTATTGATCAATCTGGGGCAATAAGTGGTGCAATCTGGAGGAATTATTTTGCATAAAATTGCTGAAATTTTCAGGTATTGCTAATTATTGCAGTGAATTGGTCCATGTGGTCGTGACGTCATAACTGACTAAATTGCCTGGAATTGAGGAATTTCGATGGCCTGTATAAGCGTACCTTAATAGATCAAAAATATTTTCCAAGGCTAGGCAATCTTCTATCTTCAACAAGATAAAGTTGAATTGAAAACCCGACTGCGATCGCCTTAATAAACGCTGAAATATTACAGTAAAACTGTTTTTCTGTCGCTTGGTATATTTTAATGTTGTAGTACATTTATTTATGACCTCAGAATTTTCTCCTCTTTCATTTGACACCCCACTCGAGACAATAGCAAAAAAATAATTTGGAGACCCCCACTTTTTTCATGTAACATCCGTTAGGTCAATTATTTTCGTATAAATGTAGCCTATGTCACCCGGACCTTTACGACGAATTGACATCGACCAATCTCATTCATCAAAATCGGCCCAGTAGTTTAGGCGCTACGGTGGAACCCACAGAATCTGGATACAAACATACATACCCACATACACTGCTTACCTTCCTTCCTTCCTTTTGGCTTTGCCGCAGTCGGGTAAAAATACAGTTGAAAATCTGTGGATACGTGGATACTTTGGCTACCTATGCGAAGCCAGGACGGGTTGCTAGTTAAATCCAAATCTAGTCCTAATACCTACCCACTCAAGTACAGGAAATATGCTAGGTTTAACAACAAGGCACCATGTTACCTAGTTTAACACTCAAGTAACAAGACACTACAAGGTAACTTTATACGTGTACTTAGCAAGTAAGTAATTAGGTAAGTAGTGGGTATAACCAGCGCTGCACAACCCAAATACATGCCCACAAACAGAACTCACCCACTCCAATAGGGAATTATGTGTATAATATAATTATTGTTGCTAGTGATGATCTAAATCGAATAGACCGAATCGATTTTTGAAAGCACAGACTGACTTCAATCACTACTCACATTATAAATGCGAAAGTGGATTTTATTTAGAATAGAATAGAATAGATTTTTTATTCAAATAAACTTTTACAAGTGCTTAATATTGCTATTTATTGCTAGTGCTATTTATTGGTTTGTCCTTCAATCACGTCACAACAAAGCAACGGATCGACGTGATTTTTAAGGTTCCGTGCCTCAAAAGGAAAACGGAACCCTTATAAGATCACTTTGTTCTCTGTCTGTCCATCTGTCTGTCCGTCCGTCCGTCCGTCCGTTTGGTATAGTAAGATAACTATACTAAATGGAGTATCATATGAAAGGGCTTTACCTGTACATTCTAAAACAGATTTATTTACTCTTATGTAAGTATAATAAATAGTTTTTGATTTATCGTGCAAAATGTTAGAAAAATACCCGAGTACAGAACTACTCACTGCGCGAGTCTGACTCGCACTTGGCCGGTTTTCTTTTATATGGCCAATGCGAGATGGAGGAATGAACTCCTTAACAGTTTGAGGAGTTCCATGATTCTCCATCTGTTAAAATATTTATTAAGGGTTACTTAATTACTTAAACTGAAATGAGACTGGGGAATACCCACAAATATAATAAAATAAATATTGAAATCGGTTGAGATTTGACGAAAAGAACCTAATAATGCCAAAATATAAAAATAAAACCTAGCTTCCACTAAGTCAAAATAAGATTGGCAAGCTAAGAATAGACTAAAATCGAATCGATTCGAATATGAACATAAATGTTTACGACACCAAAATTAATATTCGTTTATCTGTAGTGAGGTCGTACAAAATACTCTAACGGTACTTAATTTTATCATTCGATTTTACTTTCGACCGAGTACATTAAATCGATATAATCGAATTATTAAATCGATTTTATACCTCGCATTTATCCCATCACTTTTCACTCTCATCTCAAATTACAACTTGTCAATATTCATTACTGTAACTTACGACTATTTATACAAAATCAACCCTTAATATTCGAACTCAAGGTCTATTGTCCTTTATCAGATATTACATGTTAATAAAAGTAGTTTAAAAGAATAGTTTGTAGAATTCTAGGTTTTAGTGTTCAGGGAATAGGGGTTAGAATTGTGTGTATGTTTTAAGGTTGTTGTGGTAAGGTTGTCGATTGTCAATAAAGCAGTAGCTATGCGAAGTCAATATCGAGTTGTTTCTTTGCTGAGATTATGAAGTGTGTCTGTTAGTTCGTGACTCATAACTCCTGAACTACTGTTTTAAGACCTCTGGTATTATAGGTGCTTTCCAGTACAGGTAGCTACCCATAAATCTGTATCTACTTTATCGAAGAAATATTTACAAGCAACTTGATTACAGCTACTCTTGTAGCATTAGTTTTAAGCTCACGCAGGTAATTCACTATCACCATTATCTAACAAATTCAACAATTAATCAAGAACTGTACAACATGCCTATCTGCCCGTGAAATTCAAATTTTATTTGGTTTTTCGCAATTTGTATACTAACACGACAACGTAGGCTTACGCTGTTTTAATTGCGACAATGGCAGTATCATTCTCACAGGTTTGTATAAAAATATTTACTTGAAAAGGTTCAGTTTAAAAATTAGCTCTAGCATCGACTGATTTGTGAGAATAGTCGATACTAGAGCTAATTTGCCACTGTAGCAATTAAAATGCCGTAAGCCTACGTTGTCGTATTCGTTTACAAATTGCGGAAAAACAAATAAAATTTGAATTTCGTGGGCAGGCCCGTCGCCTTCCATCTTAATAGCAGGAGAGTATCTACTCGTGTACCTATGGTGAACTGCCTATATTTCTGTTTTGCACAGAAAATTACATAATTTTGTATTAATTTTCTGGTTTACAATAAAAGTAGGTATAAACATTCATTCATCTGCGTGCAGCAAGCCGAGCCCCTATGAAAAAACCGGCCAAGTGCGAGTCGGACTCGCGCACCGAGGGTTCCGTACTCGGGTATTTTTTTAACATTTCTTTCTCTTGTTCTTTTTAACCCCCAACCCAAAAAGAGGGGTGTTATAAGTTTGACGTGTGTATCTATATATCTGTCTGTGGCATCGTAGCTCCTAAACTAATGAACCGATTTTAATTTAGTTTTTTTTTGAAAGGTGGCTTGATCGTCAGTGTTCTAAGCTATAATCCAAGAAAATCTTGAAAGCTATAAGCTCTTTTCTAGTTATTACTGTAACCTTCACTTGTCGGGGGTGTTATAAATTTTTAATTTACACTTGTCAGAATTTGTATTAGGTACTTCTTGTATCAACACGCAAATAAATTTTGATTCTATACCAGTTCTACATATCACCTCAAAAGCAATTCCACATGTACAATGTACCTGTTAACTCAAATTAAAACTCTCATCCATATCAAAGCTCTCATCGTACCGATTGCTCGGTGAGGGCGGGGCGCTCTGCTGATAGTGGACGCTGTGGTAGAGGGTTAAACAAATATCATCGGGCCCCGAATATAATGTAATAAATATAATTTACAATGTTTATACGAGTGTAATCTTGTGCTACGATCTGAAACGCCCGCGATCCGGTCGACTGGTGTTTACACAGAGTAGTTTCAGCATAGAGACTGCTGGTTTAGTTTACATTGACTACGGATTAAATGTTATCAAAACAAAAAGTGTTTCGTTCAGCATGATTTCTAAAATATAATCCATACTAATATTATAAATGCGAAAGTGTGTCTGTCTGTCTGTCTGTCTGTCTGTCTGTCTGTCTGTCTGCTACGTTTTCACGGCCCAACCGCTGAACCGATTTTAATAAAATTTGGTACAGACTTAGGATACATTCCGGGGAAGGATATAGGCTACTTTTTATTCCGGAAAATCAAAGAGTTCCCATGGGATCTAAAAAAATCGAAATCCACGCGGGCGAAGCCGCGGGCATCCCCTAGTAATATTATAAATGCGAAAGTGTGTCTGTCTGTCTGCTACGTTTTCACGGCCCAACCGCTGAACCGATTTTAATAAAATTTGGTACAGACTTAGGATACATTCCGGGGAAGGACATAGGCTACTTTTTATCCCGGAAAATTAAAGAGTTTCTACGGGATTAAAAAAACTGAAACCCATGCGGGCGAAGCCGCGAGCATCCTCTAGTAGAATATCAAATGGATTACTTTAGTGAAATGAAGTAAGACACAAAAGTGAACACAATATTTAAGCTTTTAAACTATCGTGAGTGAATTCCATTATAAGTATAGATTATTATATTACGGCTATACTCATGTATTTAGTCGACGTAGGCCCGACTAGTTTTGAACCCATGCTGGGTCTTTTTTCATAGAGACTAACACCCGTATTCACAAACATTGCTTGCTTGAGCATAGCAGCAACGCGACGCTAAAAAGCAAAAGCTCGCTGCGCGTCGCGGTGCGTATAGCCGAATACTCTACACCTATAATGAACACCATATTTTGTGCCCTCTGATCGTTTAACGACTGTGCAAATTATAAAAGAAATAAAATCGTTAGCGTTGCATATGACCTGGGCAGGCCCAGTCAGGTTGTTCAAATATATCTTATCTTGTACTTAAAGAAATTAATAATTAAATACACTAATTTATGGCCGCGGGTCTGCTCGCACGCCCTGGGTCGGCGTGCTCGACTAATACACATATTTCAATAAATATTATCATCGGATACAGTTTCTCGGAAATTGTTCCTATTAAAATATAACATTTTATTAATAACTTCATACATTGAAAGATTGTATCAGCCAATATGACTATGGTTTTTATTTGGCGTGTAAATTAACTACTTTAACCCTGCAACTTTGGTCATGTTTTAGTTCGATGACAACATGACAAGTTTTTTTGCGATCTTGTCTGGTAAAATTGGAGTAAGAATTGGTGTAAAATACTTCTTAAGCACCCATACAAGTTTATGTTAATTTAATGAAAAGGGGACACGACCCTCAGTAATGAGCTGTTATACAATGCATCTAAGTATACTTAGGTTTTTTATTAAAGTCGCTCAACGCGCTATTAAGTGAACTATGTTGGGCATCAATCTCAGGGATAAATGAAATAAACAGACTTCATAAATGTTAACCTATTTTAGTACTTATTACCCTTCTAAACTACTTAATAATAGCTTAATAATAAAAGCCGTAGGAACGAGGAAATTCGTAGTAGAACTTTAGCAAGCTGAAGCGGCAATGGGCAGGTCATGTCTGTCGCAGAACCGACGGCCGATGGGGCAGACGTGTTCTGGAGTGGCGACCGCGTACCTGTAAGCGCAGTAGGGTTGACCTCTAGTCCGCTGAACCGATGACCTGAAGACAGTGGTGGGAAGGGGTAGATGAGAAATGCGGAGGATAGTGTTTGGTGACGCCTTCACGAAAGGCCCAACAGTGCACGCAGTATCTATGATACAGACGGATTGGATTTATATTATATCTCTCTATTATTTATAATTGATATTCAAATAAGAATGTTGAATTCTGTGAACATAACATGTTAAGGCCTCGGCTATTAAATTAATAGATTAATATAATAAAATGAATTAGGGCAATAGCAGACACGAAACTTTTAGCATCAGCGATCGGTGATTTTACAACTGCATCGATGCTGTCGGAAGGTCATTCGGTCGGTATATTGAAACCGCGCGTTTTAGCGATTGTTTTGATGATGCATCGCGTTTTGATGACTGTTTTTGTTCGGTCATTGTAGGTAGGTATCTATATATATTAAACTTAAAGCTGACTGACTGATCTATCAACGCTCAGCTCAAATCGCTAGAAGGATTGGGCTGGACATAGTTATTATGACATAGACACCAGATAAGAAAGGATTCTTGAAAGTTCAACTCCTACAGGGGTAAAAGTAGGGTTTTTAGAATTTGTGTAGCCCATTCGGATGAGTTCGCTGGCATTTTATCTATTACTGCGACTGGAGATTGTATACAAGGAACCAAAAGCTTAATTTGCTATAATCCGCCAAACCTTCCTTGTATATCATGGACTTCCGCAAAATAACGCCTGCTTCTGTAATACATATGGAGATTGTATGTTCGAAAAGCAACTAAACGTCGATAGTTGATGCTAAAATCGTCGTATCTGCTATGGCCCTTAACTCAATTTAGTAATAGCATTCCCGACTCTTAAGTAATTGTTGTTTACGAATGATACGATATGCAGTAGAACACGACACTAAAGTATGTTTGTACAAATTTCGCGATCGTTATCAAATTATTGCTTGTAATTGCGTACATTAAATTGATTTTTTATCCATTCAATTGTAGATCAAGTACGTATCGAGGGAATTTGGGAGTTGGGATTTCTTATCTTTCATCTTATACTTTACACGTATTATGTTTCAAGAATATATGAGTTTATTTGACTTTAAAATGTTTGCGATATGGCAGAGTGATAGCTTAATGATTAAGATATTGGCTTCGTATTCGTAGGTTCAGGGGCTCAATTCCGGGCACGCATCTCTAACTTTTCAGAGTTACCGTGCTTTTTAAGCAATCGGAGTATTTTTTTTTATTCAGATGTTAGCTCTCGACTGCAATTTCATCTGGTGGTAAGTGATGATGCAGTCTAAGATGAGATCCTGGAAGGGGTATGTTAGTCTTTAGGGTTCCATACCTCAAAAGGAAAAACGGAACCCTTATAGGATCACTTTGTTGTCTGTCTGCCTGTCTGTCTGTCCATCCGTCCGTCATATCAGTCAAGAAAACCTATAGGGTACTTCCCATTAACCTGGAACCACGAAATTTGGTAGGTAGTTGGGTCTTATAGAACAAGTAAAGGAATGAATAAATAAATTCGAAAACAGAGAATTTGTCGTTACATCGCAAATGAAATTTAGTTTACGGACCCCTTCGTATCTGATCCGCACTTGTGTTTTTATTAAACCCATACCCCTGTAGTTTATACACGGCATCGTACTGGAACGCTAGACCGCACGGCGGCTCGGATGTGTCAGTAGGGTCACGTAGGGTGGTGACTAACCGCGGCTGAAGCCTCCCATCTCATTAGACCAGAAATTTAGAAATTATAATAGGGTTTCTTGACAGACAAGACAGACGGACAGACAGACAGACGTACAGACAGACAGACAACGAAGTGATCCTCTAAGGGTTCCTTTTTTTCCTTTTGAGGTACGGAACCCTAAGAATGTCTGAGCGATATCGTGTGACACCTGCGTGCCTTGCCGTCGGTCAAACGACGCGTGCGGTCGCATAAGCGGACGGCGTTATGCAGTGCGGCGCCGCGCTGTTTAGAACAGCATACAAATTCGTATTGTTGTAACTGAAACTTTTGTTGTTTGTAATGTGTATTACTAGCGGTAGGCCCCATCTATATATTAAAGAATTAGTAAAATTGAAATGTCTGTCTGGAAGAATATCGGCGAACACTCGTGTCGCACTAAGACTTTGCGTACATTAGGAGAAATATTTTTAAAAGATGGATCTAAGATCTTTTAAAAGAAAAGGTAATATTTTAAATTTTTTTGTGAATAGGGGGTTTAATAAAAAACGAAGATAAAAGACACCTTTTAGGTTAGGTTTGGGTAGGGACGTTCTATATCAACTTACTCGCCCGCTCAATAATTATTGAGCGGGCGAGTTCAATCTGGAATTATGTGTTTATTAATAAACACATAGTTCTGGATTTTAATTTAATAAGTACTTAGGAGCGGTAATAGTTGTGCAATTAAAAGGTCGGCCTCCTATTTGGGGGGTCCGGAGTTCAAATACCAGGTATAAAACTCGATTTGAACTGAACCCCAGGCCTCTGGACTTTTCGGATTTATTTGCGTTTTAAGCAATTAAATATCACATGCTTTACGGTGAAGGATACTTGCCAAATTTATTAAAAAAATTACAACAAACACATCCTCGTTAATGTGTTGTATAGAAGCAGCTTTATTTTGCAGAGGTCCATGATAAACAAAGAATCAGAAGCTCAATTTGGTAATTGTTGGCATTGGATTGTGTTAAGGTAGTATATCAATTTAATTTTTTTAATTATAATTTAATTATTTAGTATAGCTAAGTTTTTTCTGCTCTGAGCGTTCTGATCACACCCTGTATGGATTGTTCCCATTTGCATAGCACGTCGCGGGTGTAAAGGCGATACGCGCTAAGCGAGCGACAAATGCTAGTTGTGCGCGCGATCTATCAGCGTTACAACAAACACATCCTCGCGCGGCACACATCGCAACTCCGTCCTTATATAGGACACGCACACATTTTACTGAAGATTATGTGAATTAAAGCTTTGATAGCCTAGTGACATTGACCTTCCAGTCTTTTTTGGAGTCGGTGCCAATGAGGTGCCAATGTGGAGTCACAAAGAATATGAAGAGTAGACGTGGTTTGTGCGGCTAATTGGCATCGGCTCCAAAAAAAGGTAATATAGAACTGCATTAGCTCTTGTATACATAATATATTCGGTAATTAATTAAATTATTTTTTACTATTTAGTGTTTGTGTTAATTACAAATACAAATAATTTATTTCCAAAAAGATTAATAACTAAGTACAATTAAATTTACATCTTATTAAATACCTACAATCCTAAGTACCTACAACAAAGTGAACTGTAAGCATATACAATTAGTAAGATAACTTAGTTTTTAATAAAATTTAATTGAAGATTTATTAATTGAAGTCGGTTTTTGTGAATTATTTTTTATTTAATTCCATTATAATTTATACGTGCAGTGTGTCCGTGCCTTAACAGTTACACTGCGATTCTCAACAGTGACATATTGGTGAGCAGGCCTGATAAATGGTATCAGTGGACGATACGGCAGATGAGCGATATGCTGAGATACTATTACTGAGTAATTACCTTCTTGGACGCTCATATTTTGCTTTTTCTTTTTGACTTGATTAAACTGCATTATTATACCAAACTATTCATCCATATTACTACAAAATGCGAAAGTAACTAATACAAAAGATGTCAGTGTATCTGGTACCTTTTTGACGACTTTACAGGCGTAGTGGTAAGCGCTGTGGTCTTGTTAGTGGGAGGTCCTGGGTTCGATTTCCGGCAGGGGTTTGGAAACCTGGGGGAGGGGGGGGGGGGGGAGGATTTAGCGTTCCGGAGCGATGCCGTGTAGAATCCAAAAGGATATGGTTTTGATAAAAACTGCCATACCCCTTCCAGAGGCTAGCCCACTTCCATCTTAGACTGCATCATCACTTACCACCAGGTGAGATTGCAGTCAAGAGCTAATTTGTATCTGAATAACAAAACAAGCTCTCTGCCTTTCTCATCCACCCGCTTTCCGTCACCTTCTTTATATCTTCGCTCCAGCGGTCGTCCTACACTGCGCGCAGTTTTTATTCCAGAACATGACGTCTGCTCCATCCCATCAGCCGTCGGTTTTGCATTCTCCCCCCCCCCCCCCCCCCCCCCCCGACTTGCCGGCCGGTAGGCGAACGGAATATCCACTGAACCCCAGCGGCGCTACTTGCCTGACGACTGGGCCACGGGAATGCTGAAGAGGCGGACCATCCCCCAGGGACCTGCTCGCGAGGTCCCCCCACCCCGTCCCTGCCCACTGCCACTTCAGCTTGCTAATCCTTACCCAAGACCTACCAACATTTCGCCCTAGCAATAAATAATACGCAATCAATAATTCAACTTTAACCTACGCCAGTTACCCGCGCATAGCCGTATTTGTATTTTGAGCACAGTAAATCCATTCCAATATAATATGAGTAACGAATTAGCATAACCGGGTGAAGGGCATTTCGCTTATTGTTCGCTGTCAGTCGTAATGTATCATTACATATTAAAAAGAGTTAAGTAACGAGGCACTGGGTCCTCTTTGAATAATTGATATTAACGAGCGATTGGCTGAGGTCGGTATCAAGGCCTTATGTCATCGATCAGTTAAGCTAATACTCAAGTATAGTTAGTAAGTTCATTTAATCAGTTTTTATTTATTTTGTTTAAAGCTGGACATCTAGTCCAGTTGGTAGTCTAGTTGGAAGACCTCCCACTAGGTGGATAGATAGATAAGTAAGCCGCTGGATTCAGGCGCAAAGCGTGTGGAAGTATCTACACGAGACCAATGCCCCGTAGTGAATGTCATGTCTATCAGTTGTTGACAATGATGACGATGATGATCCATTGCCTATACTATCGCCAGTCCTTTAGCGGCTATATATTATAGTCTAATTTTAAGCAACATTTTAACAACTCGGCAGTTCTATTGCCTATATACCTATAACATTTCACCAACGCGACGCTGATAGAATTCGAGCGTCGAAACATGGTCAATACACGGTGTCAGAGTAAAATGGGCTATAACCACCTTATTTTAAAACTTCTACAGGCGGATTATTGGATGTGTCAGTTTATGGAAGTGCCGGATTAGTGAGATCCTATAACTATACATATCTAATGCATATTGATTTAATATTAATAGTTCAAGACTAATGCAGTTTAATTAAACGCATTAGCATAAACGAATAATTTAACAATTACGACCAACACTTAAGGTTGAATCGTCTTAAATCGATAAAGCCTACATGCTTAACTCCTTAATAGCTACTTTATTTCTATGATTTATAATGATAGAAATCTTAATAATAATAATTTGACTCAAATAGTAATTTTGTTCGTATAGGTATATACGTGCATATCATTCCGTCAAGTCTCTGATTGAGTTGCTGCAATTTGGATGATTTTTTTAATATTTTTAAACCCCCTACCCAAAAAGAGGGGTGTTATAAGTTTGACATGTGTTTCGGTGTATATGTCTCTGGCATCGTAGCTCCTAAACTAATGAACCGATTTTAATTTAGTTTCTTTTGTTTGAAAGGTGGCTTGATCGAGAGTGTTCTTAGCCATAATCCAAGAAAATCGGTTCAGCCGTTTGAAAGTTATCAGCTCTTTTCTAGTTACTGTAACCTTCACTTGTCGGGGGTGTTATAAATTTTTATTTTTCACTTGTCCTTTGTTGTGAAACCATTCCTCTTACAAGATTTCATGATTTTAGGTACTACTAGTGTACTCTTTCGGTTTTGTTCTATTTGTGAGTGTCAAAATATGCGACGTATTTTTTGATTGCATTAACTTACAAGTTTGATTTTTTTACAGCTCCAAGAGATCGTAGTACTAAGTATGTATCTGATATTACTTTCAACTTCATATTATTATCTCTATGAGTTCCTGAATAAAAGGATCTTAATAGATAAGCAGATGGACAATGAAGTTATCCTATAAGTAAAGGTTTCTTTTTCCATTTTCAGGTCTTCCCGCGTCGCATCGGTTCGTTACTTTGAGGCCTGAGGGTTCTTCGAGATACCAGTTGTGCCATTTCTCTCTGTTGGAAAGGCATTGCAGAAGGATATAAGTCGATAACTTCTCTTATCTTAGCAAGCAGTCTATCCAAATAGTGAAAAACGTATTTATTTAAAGACTGTACTGCGAAGTTTGTGAACAAGATTACTAACTACTTATATCAAGTGTCCGAATGGCGTATTCACTTAGAATCACACTTCACACTAATATTATACAGGCGGAAGTTTGTGTGTAGGTATGTGTGTCTGTGTGTATGTTTGTTACTCCTTCACGCAAAAACTACTGGACGGATTGGGCTGAAATTTAAAATGGAGATAGATAATACCCTGGATTAGCACATAGGCTACTTTTTATCCCGGAAAATCAAAGAATTCGAACGGGATTTCGAAAAACACAAGTCCACACGGACGAAGTCGCGGGCGTCAGTTACTTATTGGAAATTCATCATTATTGCAGTGGACCCTTCATATTATGCTCCGTCCAAGAAATGGTGAAAAGCCGCCCTCAGCAGTCAGCACCATATTCTTTTGAGGTAGGGAACCCTAAAAATACTTCGCTTCGAAGCCATAGTTCATACCACCGTTCAAAATCATAAACCAAGATAAACCTTTGCCTGTGTGTAGGCCGGGATTGATGTGCCAAATGAATTTTATTTGATTGCATTCGAAACTGATCCGAGACGAGTAGGTACACGCCGAGGTCGCGGGATCTGTTCTCGGTCGAGCTATCGCAAGTTCCATTAATACTAAAGGTCAAATCAAATTGCAATATTTCATGTAAAGTGGTTTGTATGAGTATGTTCGTATTTAGGATAAACAAAGTAACAATACTGTTTGCTTTGATGGATGCTACGCAGCATACAAATATCTAATTAATATTATCTATAATATTTTTTATTCTGATTCAAGTCTTGACTGCAATCTCACCTGGTGGTAAGTGATGGTGCAGTCTAAGATGGAAGCGGGCTAGCCTGGAAGGGGTATGGCAGTTTTTATTAAACCCATACCTAAACACAAACGGAGAGTTAGAGATTAATTGATATCAAACCAAATCAACCGAATAAAAAACTTTTGCCTAGCTTGACAGGGTAGGTTTCTTCAGGGTAGGTTGTTGTTTCAACTTTCAACATACAGTACCTAGATAAAATCGATATCAGATCGATTCTTTCAAGTTCATATCAATGTGTAAAACATCGATTTGAAATGTGCGAAATAAATAAAAGGATCATTGAGTGAATCGTGTCAACTTATCCAGCAAGTGCACGTATCCTCTCGCATTAGCATACGTCTAACATTATTTTCGAAATTTGAATAAACTCAATATTGTCACCCGAGTTTATTGCCAACACTTCAGGGTTTCCCGTTGCGCTGGTCATCTGTATGGAGATTATCGGTGATGCGCGTGCGCAATGATTGACAGTACAATACGTAAGATGCTAATGTAGAGGGCGCGACCGGGGCAGGTTATACTTATTTTGCACGTATTTGTGGGGGTATTTATTTTATTGTTAGTAGGTGCCTATCTTTTTAAAATGTATTCTGCTCAAAATGTGTATTAAGTAGGTACTTTTGTATTTGTAGTTAAGTACAGCTGCTGCAATGTTATTTTATACATACATACATGATGCCCGCAACTTCGTCCGCGTAGATTTAAGTTTTTGAAAAATCCCGTGAAACTCTTTGATTTTCCGGAATAGGTAAGTAATTGTATGCGTTCCGTCTCAGATAGGTATATCAGCTATTCCTGTATTTTTTTTTTGTCAAAATCGGTTAAAAGGTTCGTTAAAAGGTAACAGATAGCCGGGCAAACAGACAGACAGGCAGAAAGATGGACAGATAGATAGATACCTTTGCATTTGTTATATTAGTAGATATCTAGGTATAGAATTATGAATAAGCATAGAATTGTAAAATCATGATCAATAAAATGTTCTGAATTTGACATCAAAATAATATCTTTAAAGATTTATTGAAAACTTCACATAATATCACACTATCACACTAATATTAAAAAGGCGAAAGTTTGTATGTGTGTGTGTGTGTGTGTGTGTGTGTGTGTATGTTTGTTACTCCTTCACGCAAAACCACTGGACGGATTTGGCTGAAATTTAGAATGGAGATAGATAATATCCTGGATTAGCACATAGGCTACTTTTTATCCCGGAAAATCAAAGAGTTCCGAAATCCCGTGGATTTCGAAAAACCTAAATCTACGCGGGCGAAGTCGCGGGCATCGGCTAGTTAGACAATAATAATTTGGAGTAGGTATTATATGACACACATAGTTACTTGTTTGAACAAAGAACTCATGAGCATTGCATATTTTATACATACCTACATCCGTATTCTTCCGTGAATAAAGAGTAAATAGGGTATTATTTTTATAGGTAGCCCTGAGTACCTACCTACTGTAAGGGCTCCCGTAAGAGCATAGAAGTTGAGAGTACTTGACTACCGTCTGTCGATAGGCTAGCTATGATATTGAAGGTTCTATTTGATGAACTCTAGTCACAAAATAAGGCTGCTTTTTCAAGCTGTGCTATGCAGCTATGCGGTGAAGAGATCACAGCTAAGATAAAAAAAAAAAGAAAAAGAAAAAAGTTTATTTTTTGAAATTTCATACCTTCAGCCACATATCACCAGTTATACCTAAGGTTTTGGCTATCCTTGCGCCTTTAACAGTTGAGGCCAAAAAGCCTCAAGCCCAAAAAACCTCAAGCAGAAGAAGCGTAATAAACTATGTTATGTGTGGTACTCATCATGATCAACCCATTGCCGCCCCACTACTGGGGCGGCAGTAGTGGGGCGGCAATCTACTCTCAGAATGAGAAGGGTTTAGGCCATAGTCTGCCACGCTGGCCCAATGCGGATTGGCAGACTTCACACACCTTTGAGAACATGGAGAGCTCTCAGGCATGCAGGTTTCCTCACGATGTTTCCTTCACCGCTAAAGCAAGTGATATTTAATTGCTTAAAACGCAAATAACTGAAAAGTTAGTGGTGCGTGCCCGGGATCGAACCCCCTATGTACGTACGGGTATGTGTGGTACTCGTATAACCCGAAAACAAAGGTCTCAACTCAGCTTAGGTAATGCTGTGCTGGCACATACATAAAAGCATACAACACTGGTTTTACGTTACGGAACCCTTCTGAGAGGAGATCCGTGCTCAAAAGTGGGCCGGCTATGGGTTGATAATGATGACTCCTTTATAATCCTACTAGAATATGCCCGCGACTTCGTCCGCGTGGATTTAGATTTTTATAGATCCCGTAGGAACTGTTTGATTTTCCGGGATAAAAAGTTGCCTATTTCGATTACAGGGACGCAAGCTACTCATACTTATCGGTACCAAATTTCATACAAATCGGTTAAGTAGATGGGTCTTTAAGAATCCCGTGGGAACTTTTTGATTTTCCGGGATAAACAGTAGCCTATGACCAGTAGCCTATGGGATATAAGCTAACCCAGTACCAAATTTCGTCAGAATCGGTTACACTGTTGGGCCGTGAAAAGGTAGCAGACAGACAGACAGACAGACACGCTTGCCCATTTATAATATTAGTATGGAAGTATGGATGAGAACCCCAACCATTCAGTCAAAATATTGTGATCAATGGAAAGAGTCAATACCACAGAAATATATAAATAATTCTATCCTACATTATTTCTGTGGTCAAATAACTACTTCAGTACCTAATAAGAGTAGTTTTGCCTACATAACAATTTAAATTAACTTGTAAGAAAATCAAGTAGCCTGAGGAAAAAGTTCGGGTAATCTAAATCCATGTTGTATAACCAATTAATAGTCAAACAGGAACGTGAAAACGATGCGAGGTAGGAAATTTAATATGCGATTATTGATATAATATCATAGATATATCGACAGTTTCTGAAAAATGGACCTTCTAAAAGTAAGTAAGTATACAATTTGTTCGCATTACGGAAAAAATCTACCTATAATTAATCGGATTTACCGGAGATAAAAACGTATTATTCAAGAATTAATATTTCTCTGGTCTGGTGGAAGGCTTCGGCCGTGGCTAGCTACCACCCTACCGGCAAAGCCGTGCCGCCAGGTGATTTAGCGTTCCGGTACGAAGCCGGGAAGAAACCGATAAGAGGTATGGTTTTAATGAAACTGCCATACGCTTTCCAAGTGAGGCTGCTTCCTTCATCAACCGCATCATCACTTACCATCAGGTGCGATCGCAGTCTAGGGCTAACTTGTATATCTCTATAAAAAAAGATTCAAATTTGGTACACTTTATTTCAGGTTTTGTACCTATATCAATGGGAGTTGGAAATTTAATATACTGGTATTTGCCTCCAAAGTGGAACTGCACCAATGTTTGCGCAGTAAGCCGAGAAGCAGTGCACTTTATGAGCTAAAGGGGAAGACAAACAGACAAACAGGCTGCTACTGGATGTTTGGTACTAATCTGAGCAGCGAGCACTTTGTAAATACCTTTGGATTCTAAATTTAGGATTTTGCCTTTGTTGGTACCTATTTGTTTTGTGATAGGTATTTGTGCTTTCGGTGAAATACGTGTTTCAGAATGTTAGGAAATTTCACTAATGTTCAACATTTCCACAGTTGAAAAAGGCTTTCGAATAAAAGAAACCAAATTCAAATCGGCCCATCTATTTAGGAACTAAGCTATGATGCCACAGACAGGCACAGACATACACAAATACAAATATTAAACTTATAATCCCCCATTTTTTGCATTGGGGGTTAAAAACAGCAGTTTTAGGGTGGATAAACGCAATAAGCCGAAATTCGCATCACCTTGAATTCACAATACCATCATAGTGAGCCTATCATTCAAATCGTCTGAATGAATCACTTGATTAATTTACTTTTGTTCGAACTAATCTCATTCAGACGCAATTAGTGCGTGGGTGCGTTACGAAATGTGATCCCAAACGTAAGATGAATCATTGCTTGAAGATTAATCCTAAGCAAGGGCCTCTAAACTTCCTGACTTATGTAGGACAGTCCCTTTAAAGAACTACTACAATACTCCTTAAATGATCCCAATACTTTTTGTGAACTATACCCACGCTTAGCCAAATAAATTCATTTCATTTAATTTCATTTCATCTCATTTTACGTCATTTCATTTCATTTCATTGTCTTCATGACTAATACCAGAAAGTTCACGATGTTTCAAGAGTATGGCCACCGTATTCTAACACCTAATGCTGATAAATTATAAATATTTTTCAACCGCCCATCAACCATAAACAAGTGATATCTAATCGCAATTGTCATAATATTTGTGCAATCAGTTATTATGGTAGTTTTATATAGAGATTAATTTCAATAGTTCTTTAGTACACTGTCCAAAATAGTATATATCCTGTATAATACCAACAGACAGATAACCTTGCGCTGATGTTAACAAAATATGTGGGTAAGTATAGTATAATGGGTTAAAACTGGCGACTAAAATTTTCTGACACTATAAGACTCCATGGCTGGCCTCAAGATCTTCCGGGCAAACGGAATAAAAATGTAATTATCGATAAGAGAGGCCTACACTTGCTCGTTTATCGGTTTCAGCTATTTCAGCTCTACTTAATTGTTTTTTAGCCCCCGACCCGAAAAGAGGGGTGTTATAAGTTTGACGTGTGTATCTGTGTATCTGTCTGTGGCATCGTAGCTCCTAAACTAATGAACCGATTTGATTTTTTTTTGTTTGTTGAAAAGTGGCTTGATCGAGAGTGTTCTTAGCTATAATCCGAGAAAATCGGTTCAGCCGTTTGAAAGTTATCAGCTCTTTTCCAGTTACTGTAACCTTCACTTGTCAGGGATGTTATAAATTTTACACTTGTTATTAGTATTTATTAGTTCTCACATTTAGTGCATTATGAGTAGGTAGGTGGGACTGAAGGAGGCGCAGCTTCGCATTGTTATCACACGTCGATCAAGGCTCTAAATCATTGAATTAGTGAACGCATGATTCATTTCAAGCAAAGGTTAAGTTCACATGCATTTGTTACAATATAATTTTATGTGGAGCCGTTGATTGCTAGAGGCGCAGCGAAATGTTATATACGAATCGGTTTACTTCCTCATTTATTAAAGTTAGACTCTCAATATTTATGAGTACTATTATAATTTTATATCCCTACTTTATGATCATCAAGATCAAACCATAGCCGGCTCACTACTGAGCACGGGTTTCCTTTCAGAATGAGGATTTCGATCATAATCGCTGACCAAGTGCTGAATGGCAGACACCCCTACTTCTCCCTATTTACCCCATACTCATATTTTAATGCGAAAGTGTAGCTGTCTGCCTGTTTGGCAGCTTTTCACGGTCCACCACTTTGACGTTTTGCACAAAGATAGCTTGCAGCCGGAAAATCGAAAAATTCCCACAGAATTTTCAAAATCTCAAATAATCCACTTGGAAGTAATTGTGGGCACCATATTTTTGATACATATCCCGAGATATTTAAAAAAATCGGTCAAGTGCAAGTCGGAGAGCTGACGAACGGTTCTGTATCATCGTACAAGAAATAAGACTTTTTTTTTTAAATTTCATAGAGGCCATTCATGGCATTAGAAATACACATTCTGGAAAAATTTCAACTCTCTACCTATTACAGTTCACGAGGTACTTATAGCCCGCTGACAGACAGACAGACGGACGGACCGAACGGAGGCCCGTAGGTACCCTTCGGGAACGGAACCCTAAAAAAGAACACCATCGAACTCGGCAGTTACTATTTGCCACTTGACTACTGCAGAGTTCCCGCAAACAACTTGTATGTTAATCTAAAAGTCTTTTATGCATATTTCGATACCGGTTGGAGAATGTTTGTTGATCCATTAACGTGCTCCCATATCGATTCGTATTGTAAACGTAACTCGATATACACGGTTATATCTCTCTGTAGTATGGGAGCAGGCGACTGGTAAAGTGACGATAGCGATACAAAGATTACTTAGATCTTTTTTATTAGATTTTTGCGAATGGGAATGAGTTGTAAACAGCTTTTCTAGTTCTAATAAGTATAAGTGATTTTGTAAAGTAGTGACAATAAAAAAAGCAGCACCCGGCTGAGTTTGTTGTGGGCTCTTCTCAGATTTGGGTGCGTTTAGAACCCTCGTAGCTTTAGTTTTAAGTTAACATAATTAATTATCACCGCTACATCATTGTTTGACAATCAGAAAGTGTACAATAGTACCTAATTTGAATAAATGACTATGACGTAGTTTTGCTTAAAAATAAATCAAAAACATATCATGTATCTTCTGTATGCCCGTGACTTCTTCCAAGTAGATTCAAGTTTTTAAAAATCCTGTGGAAACTCTTTGATTTTTCGAGATAGACGTAGGCCTTATCCAAGACTTTTACTTGGTATAAAAATCACGTCGACACGTTGCTCTTTTGTGATGTGATTGAAGAACAAACCCTCTTATGGGGATAAATGCGTCCCTGTCCACTTTTTTTTCTTTTTGTCTTTATTGTTACAACTTTCTGGTAAAAAATATAAACCAATGAACAAAATACACTTTTGCATTTATAATATGAGTAGTGATAGTGATTTTGCAACAGTTCTCACGGGGTTTAAAAAAAATTTAAGGCAAAGTCGCAGGCTTTAGCTATAATTTAGCCCTTAATTCATAATATTATTAGTTTTTTTTCGTCGAGTTCTAGTTTAAAGTATCGAAAGTTGTGTCGTAATTTTTTAGGCACTAGCTCTTTGTACATTCAAGTGAAATTCGGGTTAATCGATTTTGTCTGTGATAATTAGAATGTGGACTTTTTAAACTTTTATGGCTAGATCAAATCCTGTACCCACGAATATCTTCCATATTAGAAAATGATAACATGTGATTGAAATGGCAGGTGCTAATAGCACTAAATATGTCTAAATAGTCAATTTTTATCGTTGGATTAAAAACCGCTAACATCAGGTAGCAAAACGCAGTCCAATAGGTGAAGCTGAATGAAGGGACGATGAAGAAACTCTTCTCGCATAGTCTATTTAAAAACTTGACACCCCTGGGCCCTGCTAGGGAATGAGTGGGGTTACCTGTTACTAGATACTTTACGCAAAATTACGTGATGTATTCTTGATAATACTGACTTTAACGATATTCATGCTTTAGATTAGGGCTGCCATACGTCCCGGTACACTGGGACATGTCCCGGTCTGAAGCGTTGTGTCCCTGTCTGAAGCGTTCTGTCCCGGTGTCCCGGTCAGTAAGTTAGTTGTCTGTTTGGTGTTAGGGCGTTTGTCTACCGCCCCTATGAACGAGACGGCAGTGAGAAACAAACAGTGGTCGGGGTCCAAACCCGCCCCAAAATTCCATACAAAGAGAAATTGTTTCTAAAATGCATAATAGACTAGTTCTTGAATGTACGAATTTATCAATCTTTTTTAAATATATCAAAAAATCTGCACTCGCTTCGCTCGTCATTTTGTATTGTATTAGTTGATGCCCGGAACTTCGTTCGCATTGTTTTGGGTTTATAAAACCCCATGAGAACTCTGATTTTCGGGATAAAATA
This sequence comes from Maniola jurtina, assembly GCF_905333055.1. Taxonomy (NCBI): domain Eukaryota; kingdom Metazoa; phylum Arthropoda; class Insecta; order Lepidoptera; family Nymphalidae; genus Maniola; species Maniola jurtina. Next base: position 14,184,097 of record NC_060037.1, on the reverse strand, counting down.
CCTATAGGATCCAAGTTATCTCTAAATCGTAACAAATTTTGGTTAAAAATATGGGACTTGAAAAGAATTTTCGCTACTATTAATATAGATTTTTTGTAAATATCAATATCAAAATTTTTTATCGGTCCTACTTAGTCTTATAGAATATTTCTAAGTTCAACGCACTTTAATAATGGAAAAATACATAGGCAACACTGGGTTGAAACGCTAGTTCGCGCACGCAATACGTTTTCCTGTCACGTCCTTGCTAAACCCAGTAAAGATTTGTTGTAAAATGTTTAAAGCTGGGTGCACAATGGAGTAAAAGATTGATATGATATTTTCCATGGATATGTGTAGTCAAACATATCTATGGTAGTTAAAAACATGGATAGTGTTATAACCTAATTTTTTTATCCCAGAAAATTGGTTGAGATTTTTAAAGGTCTATCTGCTTACACGCTCTTGTCAGGGTACAAAGATAGCATGCATGCCGGGGACCGACATAGGCTGCTTTCAACAGAAAATCAAAGAGTTTATTTAAAAACCTAAATCCACGCCAACAAAGCCACGGGTAGTCGTCTATACAGAAAAGACGATGCACACTGATTGATCAGGAAACTTATGTTTTTGCATGTAATTAATCTCTAAAGTGGACTAAGAAAAAATGTCCAGAAATTTTATCCAAGTGAAGTTTAGCGAGCTTAATATAGGTGTATTAAAAATAAACACTTATTAATTATTAAAAAAATTATAAAACCCGATTTCATTTTTTGAATTTATGATTTTTTTTCCAAAAATTTATAGTTGGTGTCACTCAAAATAATGTGAGAATTCTACCGATACATTATACATCTAAATCTGTTCAAGTGTTTAGAAGTTATAGTGGAATACAAAAACTCACATACATACACACATGAACTTGGCAAAAATCTAACGTCTACGCTTGGCCTATAGATCAGTTTAAAATAAAAGAATTAACCGGCGCGTGCGTCGCTGCTGCTTACTAAATATATTTAAATAAATACTGATATTGTCGGTGTCATCGCACTAGGCGTTTAATATTTTTATTCTAATTCGAGAAATTGCTTTGTTCGCGCGTTGATCTCCGCATTTGTATTCATCGCGGTAAGGACGCAGTAATCGTATTTTTCGCTCCACTATGATCGTCAGTAGCTAACTATCGTGTTTCTTTTGTTTTATGGAGAATCATATGGTTAATTTTTATACAAGTAGGTACATAGGGTCGATTTGTGTTATTTTTACCCAAAACTCTTAATATATCGACGTACTTAATTGAATAAAATAGATGAGTAAAGAAAAATAAAGAAAAGATAAAACGTTCATTGTTGGAAAGAAGCACGAGTGTATAATTTACTTTATATGTATAAAAATCCCTTATAGGATCACTTCGTTGTCTTACCTACCTATAGGGTACCTATAGGGGACCTACGAGTAGAATCATGAAAAGCACGTAACAGTCTTATAGCACAAATAAAAGGGAAAATCCGTAAACCGTGAATTTGTGGTTACATCACCAAAAAATTTAAAAGTTTTATTTCTTGTACAATAGTACGGAACCCTTTGTGTGCAGGATCGATTCGCACTTGACCGGTTTTTTAAAAGTAATCGGATTTAAGTTTATCTTGTTCACAGAAGGCGCTAAAAAGCACCTTGGGAAAAAATGGGATTTATGTTAGATAGATAATTCACATAACGACAATAAAGATCATTTATCACAGTAATTTATTTGCAGCTAAATAAGGCACTTGATGACTGTGTTGAGAGTTCATCAAGATTATGATGATGTATCGGTGACGGCTGTGACGCCGGTTGCATTGACCGCTTATCCTTAAGGAGACAAATAAGGCCATTTATTCTACTTGCATTGTAAATCCAAATACAAAATTAAAAGTGACGCTGGCCTATCTAAGTTATACCTATATTAAAATAGGAAAAATGTGTCAAGTCCGAGTCGGATTCGCACACGTAAGGTTCCGTACCATCCTACAAGAAATAACACTTTTTAATTTATTGTAAGTTGTCCCAATTTTGAAATTTTTATTATTTGTTGTTACAGCGGCAGAAAAAATATACATTCTGTAAAAAACTCAACTCTCTACTTACTACGGTTCACGAGATACAGTCCGCTGACAGATGGACGGACGGACGGCGGAGGCTTAGTAATAGTGTCTCGTTTGCACCCTTCGGCTACGGAACCCTAAAAAAGCACTTTCTGCGAAAAATCTTAGGCACACAATGTTGAACAAGATTAACTAAAATACACAAATACTTACCTGCACACTAAGCTGGCGGGAAGTGGCTGGATGAGGAAGGCTGAGGACTGGGTGGGTTGGCGTTCTTTAGGGAAGGCCTATGTCCAACAGTGGACGTCCACAGGCTGATGATGATGATGACACTCAGTGAAATTTTTAACTCTCCACTTACCTACGGTTCATGAGATACATCGATTGACATTTGTGGTTTATGATATACAGAGCAACCACTGATGATTCAATTAAACGAGTTATGTTAATTACCATGAATGGTACACATACATAACCCTTGTCACAAAAGTATGACCGATTTAATTTAAATTAGTCCATCGTTCTTATTGGGCACAAAAAATCAAAATAACATGTCATACAATATGAATTTGTCGTGTAACGTTTAGGGTCTATTCACATTTAAGTCTTTCATATCTATTAATCTGTATGGTGATTTTTGATTAATACCTAAATATATTTATGGAAAATTCGCACACTTAAACTTGCATATAAAACTCGAAAATCGCCGTGCTAGAAAATTTATAGGTGATCGATCCTTTCTACCACAGAACAGCGGGAAATCGTCAGCGTTGGCATCCAAATCTACTCGCATGAAACTTTTGACGTGACAACGTCTTATAATTCGATAGAGCCGGCTGCACGCACGAAAAAACATGACTCATGCGGCGTTACCTCGCTCTGAGGCGTTCCATGTAAGGCTTGAAGTGCAAGCGAGAGCGCGGACCGAGCGACAAAGAAGCACAATCGGCCTTTGTTGTCACGTTCAACTATCGTCAGTAAACCGACTTTACAGACAACCAATTTTTTTTTTCTCAAAGTTTCTGATACGAATCGCTAAGGTTCGAAACGAGTCCTTCCGAAGTTTCGATGCACCATTGTATCGAAATACTATACCTATATCCTTTGGTGGTGAAATATTTCAACACTTGTCCAATATGAAACAACCCTAATGCTCCAAAACACCAGCAACTCATGTTTAAAGATGGTTGCATACAATGCCACAAAAGTGCTCCACTTTGCCAATACTTGTCTACAGTTTAGACAAAGTAATATAACCCTTAAAACAATTACAATAAGAACTAATGCAACTGTATTACAAAATAATGTCAAACAAATTATTAAAAATATTATTAAAACTGTTAATACCTTGAATTTTAGACTTTAGTCAATTGTAATAGGTATTAAAAGAGTGCATCAATTAGTTGGTGTGAAGTATGGGAGACTGCCAGAAGAAGATCATGAAGGTATAGAAAATTTAAGGCTCTAAACAGACGGTGTGCATTTAAACAGCAAGTTAACTGAAAAATTGCAGTTTGTATACAGTTGTATGGCAGTCGGCATGACTGCATAGACATTACTGACTGCATTCTGCATTGTATTGCAGTTCTAGTCATCATCTCAACTTATCGCCAGCCCAATACTCAGAATGGGTATCTTCTCAAAATAACAAGATAAAGTTGAAAACTAAAATCTGACTGCGATCGTCTTAATAAACGCTGAAATATTATAGTAAAATTGTTTTTCTGTCGCTTGTTATATTTTATTTTTAACCCCCGACCCAAAAAGAGGGGTGTTATAAGTTTGACGTGTGTATCTGTGTGTCTGTGTATCTGTGTGTCTGTGTATCTGTGTATCTGTCTGTGGCATCGTAGCGCCTAAACGAATGAACCGATTTTAATTTAGTTTTTTATGTTTGAAAGGTGGCTTGATCGAGAGTGTTCTTAGCTATAATCTAAAAAAATTGGTTCAGCCGTTTAAGAGTTATCAGATCTTTTCTAGTTTTCTTGTAGAAAAGAAGGTTAGATAACCGTTAGGTTAATAATATTATGTCAATAGACAAATGTCAAGCTGTCAAGATGGACGTTGCCTAAATACATAATTATTTATTTGAAAATGATGTTTTGGAAAACTCAGATACTTTGGATCGTCGGGGGTGTTATAAATTTTTAATTTACACTTGTACTTTATATTTTAATGTTGTAGTACATTTATGAACTCAAAATTTTCTCCTCTTTCATTTGACACCCCACTCGATACAATAGCAAAAAACAAAATTTTGGAGACTCCCACTTTTTTTCATGTAACCTCCGTTAGGTCATTTTTTTCGTATAAAATGTAGCGTATGTCACCTGGACTTTTACCGTTTTTCCTCTGTGCCTTTACGACGAATCGATTGACACCTCATTAATCAAAATCGGCCCAGTAGTTTAGGCGCTACGGTGGAACACACAGAATCTGGATACAAACATACATACACACATACATACATACACACGTACATACATACATAGACTGCTAAAATCATAACCCCTCCTATTGACTTTGACGCAGTCGGGTAAAAAGTGTTTAGAGTTTAGTTTAGACTATAGTCCACCTCGCTGGCTAAATTTAGATCGGCAGATTTCGCACACCTTTGTGATAGATATCTCCTGATGACCACCTTGAAAAGATATAACTAAGGCATGCATGTTTTCTGACGATTGTTTTTTAAAACCCTCAAATCTCCTCTTTGGAACTTTAGGAACTCTTTGATTTTCCGGGATAAAGAGTATCCTTTGTCCGTCTCCGGTAATTTAGCTATCTCTGTAACAAATTTCGTCAAAATCTAGAGGTCTTAGTATAGACTAGTTGATCCTGACAGTGTATCTTTAGCCTTCTCAATTTAATGTACTTACCTGTATTCTCATATCCAGAACAGGGAGGTTATGGTAATGACGCTCGAAGTCCAAGTCATTGGTTAGAAGTTTGACAAGGGCTAAACGTTGTAGTGTACGGTAGCACCCACCACGCCCTTTTTAAGGTTTTTGTTTTATTCTTCTTTAAGTAATAGAGAGAGCCCGCGCGGGCCAGACCTTCTTTATTTTATAAAAGCTGAAAGTTTCTCCCCAACACAGGGAGGAACGATCAGCGACTATGCAGTTTGGATCTGGGAGATAACATGTAATAAAAGTGTAAAAAAATCTTGGGTCATAGTGCAAAGTCAAATTTTTTGTCTTTCTTGTCTGGTGGCTTTTTGTAGTGCCAAACCAGCACAAAGCACTTCGCCAGTGTGGAGTGGCTCGAGCAAGGCATAATTTTTTTATATTTTCTCCGGAATAGTATTAGAAGATTACGTCATGCATTGCCAGACTTGGTGTCGTGGCATCCCCCTGCCAGACGCCCCTGGCAGGGCATTGCCACGACAGGTAGGTACTAACACTTATCCTTGAATCTATAGATCACACTTTGACTTTGCTTAGACTTAAGTTTCAGTTAAAACGAGACAGATTTATGCCAGCGGTATAACGCTGTCTCGTTTTAACAGTGTCTTAAGTCTGAGCAAAGTCAAAGTGCGGTCTATAGATCTCAGCCTTGAGTCTGGTAATCTATAACGTGATTTCTAATACTATTCCGCATAATAAAAGAAAACTGGAAATCAAATCGTGAAGCTCGCCCGACTTCGTACATACGCGTGGAAAGAAAAAATATTTTTTTACTTTGTAGTGGTTTTGGAAATCGGATTTTTAATATTTTTTATTAACCCCCGACCCAAAAAGAGGGGCGATATAAGTTTGACGTGTGTATCTGTATATCTGTCTATGGCATCGTAGCTCCTAAACTAATGGACTGATTTTAATTTGGTTTTTTTTGTTTGAAAGGTGGCTTGATCGAGAGTGTTCTTAAAAATCCAAGAAAATCGGTTCAGCCGTTTGAAAGTTACCAGCTCTTTTCTAGTTACTGTCACCTTCACTTGTCGGGGGTGTTATACATTTTTAATTTACACTTGTTCAAAATAATCTTACAATAGATTGATAATGATGATGATTGAAAATGATGCACTATGAGAATCCTTCTAAAATCGGCCACTATGGTCACCGCAGCGCACGCGTACGGACTCCCAAACCGCAAGTCTCAACCCACTGCGCACGCGCTGTCGCCATCGATATGAATTTAAATCGGATTAAGTATTTAATATGGCGGCGGGTTAGTAAGGATTACTTTAGTGGACACTTTGTAAGCTTTAAAACTTTAAGTATAAATTAAGCTAACTTCTTCTCTTCTTCAGACATCCCACAAGGTAGTGTAGTAGTTAGGTACATTGCGTATGTATTGTACCTATGAAATGAAATGAAATGATTTAAATGAAATGAAATGATTACCTATAGGTATCTACATAATATTACAATACTTTGTCTTAAAAAACCGGTAAAGTTCGAGTCGAACTCACACATTTGGAGTAGAACATGGGTTGCGATTATTATCCATTCTTTATGACAGATTAGTCAGTCGACTGACTGATTTATCGACGCACAGCTCAAGCGACTGGACGGACTAAAAGGCATGTAATATTTACTAAGAAGGGATTTTTAAAAATTCAACCCCTAAGGGGGTAAAATAGGGGTTTGGAATTTGTGTTGTCCACGCGGACGAAGTTACGGGCAAAAGCTAGTGAAAAATATTGGTCGTTATCATTACCAAAGGTCCTTACAATACCTTCATTGCATAATCCATGTAACAAATAAGTGATTGTGTAGTCCCAAGTTGAATAATTGTTTGGGTAGTTAGCAGATTGATTGTTTGAGAGAATGCCAGGCATTGTGGCGGCGTGATGCCAGATTCTAATCTACTTGTGATTCAGGCTTAATGGCGCACAAGTATGTTGATTCTGGAATTACAATATAATCTAGTTTCCTGGAGGTCTTTTGGAATAACAAGTGGTTGGAATGTGTGGTTTATTGCACTTGTAAATATGTCTTGCTCCGTCAAGATGGGCTAGGATAAGGTAAAGCCTGTATTTCTTGAGCCTTTTAGATAGGTATGTGTATATTAAAGAGCGCATCTGCTTAGAAAATGCTTATTCACTCTTCGTTTGAAGGTACGAATACTGTAGCTGACGGGGAAACAGGAAGATACAAGATACAAGATTTTTATTTGCAGAAACATTTTTTGTTTACAGTTAGGTGTTATTAAATGTTTAGTAGAAATGTTTCACCTTACATAATCAGGCATGCAAAATGTGTATAAGGTCTGAAGCTGGAAGGGTATTCCATATCTAGCAATGCGTATTAGAAACGAAGAAGCAAGCAAGTGCTTATGAGGAGTCATAGGCTGCACCAGAATATTATTGAGGTTCAAAGCCAATATGGCGCTAATAAAATCCAATATGGCGTCTGCCATATTGGTTTTTCTGAGGTGGGTAGGTATTAAAATGAGAGATGAGAAGGATTAAAAGCCATTGTCCACCACGCTGGCCAAGGGCGGATTGGCAGACTGCACACACTTTTGAAAACATTATGGAGAGTTATCCGTAATGTTCTCAAAAGTGTGTAAAGTCCGTAAGTTTTCAGGCAGGTCTCCTCTCGATGTTTGCCTTCACCGTTTAAACAAGTGATATTTTAATGTTTAAAACGCACATAACTTCGAAAAGTTATACATATTTATACAAAGTGTAACCAGAACGCTGGCAAAAACTTGAGGTTATTATTATACTAGCTAATCACAATACCAATACCAATATCCATTTGCCTTATTTTGTTGTTTGAGTGATTTAGAAGTTTTAAAACCCGCAATGTATAGCGTACAAAACTCGCGTCAATGCCCCATCTTCAGGCGTTGACCACGAGTGGCCAATTTACGTGACGATCGTTGACCTCTAACATCAGTCAGATGTTTTACATATTTGCAATATATTGTGAACTTTTAAACATACAGGATTTTTTAATTTTTCTTCGCATTTTTTGGTACCTTATCAGTAATTATTTATTAGTACTATCACCTGTCTTCGTTTTTGCTAGCGTTCTGATTGGCACCTTGTATAGTTATAGTGCCCGGGATCGAATAACCACTAACTTTCCAAATAAGAGGCAGACATTTTAACCACTAGCCCCCCCAACCCCCCATACCATAACGCCATATACCTACTATAACCCCTATACGTACATAACTATGTCTATGTTCATTAGTCCTCAAAAATGTATCATGTATGCGTCCTACCATTTTGGCTACATGTGTCAAGGTAAATGAAACAATGTAAAATCATTCTCAAAATACTAAAACTGCTACAAGCTCACTTTAGCAATGATGTCACATGGTTGAAAACACTCTTAAAATTCAAATTTCGTATCAGAGGATGGTATGAAGGAGAGGCAAAAGCGTATGCTCATTAGAACTTACAGAATATCTATTTAACAAAGATTTTGTTTAGGTATTCCGTATTATGACATGGCATGTATGGCAAAACGAAGACAGTGGTAGTCTTACTCATGGTTATGAGAAAAATCCTGCATTTTTTAAAAGTTCACAATATATTGCAAATAGAACATTTGAGTGACGAGTGATTTCAGTGCCTATTTACGGAGCGTTCATTGACCTCTAGTCAAATAGGCACTGAAATAGGCATTGACCCGAGTTTTGCACGCTATACAATGCGGGTTTGAAAAATACTATATCACACTATAATATTATAAAGGCGAAAGTTTGTATGTGTGTGTGTGTGTGTGTGTGTGTATACATAGGCTACTTTTTATCCCGGAAAATCAAAGAGTTCCCACGGGATTTTGAAAAACCTAAATCCACGTGGACGAAGTCGCGGGCATCATCTAGTACTTAACTAAAACTGCAAGATAAGCCAATAATTATTGGCATTGGATTGTGTTAAGTATACTATAATAATAACGCTAAACTTTTGCTTACGTTCTGGTTACACCCCGTATACTAGTAAGTAGCTTAGTACATAACTACTTTACATTTTTTGATACATTAAAAATATAACTAGGTATGTATCTTATTTATTCGTCACGTGAACTCGCTTATTTCTATTCACTTGGGTCCCATAGTGATACACAGACTGACGGTCGACAAATCAATCGAGCACGCGCCAATCCAATGGCAGGACGACACTCGGAATGTCGATCGACAAACAACGTACATAGAATACCTGTTGGCGATGATCCATATAGCACGGTTCATAAATTGGTCTGTGCGTACCGTTAGCTGTGCGTAATAAAGACGTCTAGTTTTCAAGAGTCTAGACAGAGCTCAATACTGTATTGCAGACTGTAGTTACACCTACATACCATTATGTAATTTATCGTCATCATGATCAATCCATTGTCGGCCCACTACCGAGCACGGATCTCCTCTCAGATTAATAAGGGTTTAGGTCATAGTTCGCGACCCAGTGCGGATTGGCAGACTTCACACACCTTTGAGGATATTATGGAGAACTCTCAACGCTCAGGCATGCAGGTTTTCTCACGACGTTTTCCTTCCTCGTTATACAAAAAATTAACGTGAAAGGGAAATAAGGTCAGCTGTAATTTATGTTTTTAAATCAGCTTTTGGACCTCAAATCTTCAAATTCACATCCATCCGTTCAACTAATTTTAACAAAACTTAGCAAAGAGCATCACTGAGATCGATATAGGTTACTTTCTATCGTGGAAAATCAAAAATTTCCCACAGGAAGTTTTAAAATCAAATCCATGCGGATTAAGTTACAGACATCATCTAGTAGATATTAATAAAATAAAGATCATTGAACTTTTAAGTCCACACCAGAGTCAAATATTTATATTTGCTTATTTAGAGCATAATACCTGAAGTCAATGACCTGTCATTAATTTGACCCGAGTAATTAAGGCTTGAGTACACAGTCAATGTTTGTCAACGTAAGATGAGTGGTCGCTTATGATGTTCATGTTTACTTACATGTACAAATAACTAGCTATGATACCCGCGACTTCATTCGCGTTGATTTAGGTTTTTTTTAAAATTATAATATAGACTAACGCTTGGCTGCAATCAGACCTGCTAGCAAGTGATGATGCAGCCTAAGATGGAGCGAGCTTCCTAGAAGTTGCCTATTCACTCTTGACTTTGAGGTACCCATATTATAGTTGGAAGGGAAGACCATCAGTTCTATATCGTAGCGGTTCGGATAAGAAAAGAGGAAGCAAATCGCTTCGTACGTGTTCGAGGAATTTCGACTACGTAGGTTTTTTAAGAATCCCGTGGGAACTCTTTGATTTCCCGGGAAACAAAGTAGTCTGTGTGCTAATTCAGGTTATAATCTATCTACATTTCAAATTTCAGCCATTTCCGTCCAGTAATTTTTGCGTGAAATAGTAACAAACATACACACACACACACACACACACACATACCTACCTACCTACTATTAATAAGAATAAGTGCAAATAGTCACAGCAAGAGAACGTGAAAAGGCGCTATTTAAGGCCAGCAGAGGGCGCGATCGGGACTCGTGCGATCGGCAGATAGGCGGCGTATCGGCAGATTGCGCCGGATAGCGACGAGCGACATTCTCACGCTCGAATTGTTTGATTGCTAGATAACCGCCGATACGAGCCACTATAATGGCGTTTGTTTTCTTTTTGTAGGGGAAATGAATTTATGGTCAGTTCACACCATCCGACTCGGTATACATAGCTATTCTTTTACAAGTTAGCCCGCGATCTCACTTGGTGACTTTGAGTTGTTTCTAAATAAGGAGTTGGATCCAGAGATTTTTGTTTATGGGGAACTAGCTGACGCCCGCGACTTCATCCGCGTGGATTTAGGTTTTTCGAAAGCCCGTGGGACTATATCCAGGATATTATCTATCTCCATTCCGAATTTCAGCAAAACCGTCCAGTGGTTTTTGCGTGAAAGAGTACAACAAAAACTTCCGCCTTTATAATATTAGTGTGATCGGTTCAGAAAGTTCGAAAAAATCAGGTCAGCTAGGTTGCCTTTGATTTATCACTTATATATATGAAAATAACTGTATTATTGGTACATAACAATAAAAAGAAAATTAAAAGACCTTACAACAGACAAACAAGATTCTTATCGCGCGAACCAAATCGCAATCGATCCCAAACAAAGGCTTAAACTAATTACAAAATTGAGCGTTCCAGAGAGAGCACGTCGAATCGACATAACGTTCGATCGATAACACAAAATCAATAAAATCTATTGACTCGATTGTAAAAATGGCCGGCGTTTGATGTGGCCGGTGTCGGACAAGGAACCGCACGTCTAGAAGACGACATCATTTTTAGTGATAGATTATGTAAATCGAAGATTATGTAAATGACAAAAAAGCTTGGATTTGACTCGCTCCAGCAATACACGGCGCTGCAATTGCTTGTATACAGTATGGCATATTATTGTAAATTGAATACTTGAAAAGAGCAACCGCCGAGTTTCTTGCTGGTTCTTCTCGGTAGGAACGGCATTCCGAACCAGTGGTAGATTATTTTGACGATTCAAAAGCACTTGTAAAAATTTAATTGAATAAAGATATTTTGAATTTGAATTTGATAATAGTCGATCATAAGTCGTAACTGATAGACGTTTATTGCTGGATAATAGGTCTCTTGTGGGGACTTCCACATGCCATAGTCTAATCCAGCGGCTCCCTGCGAGTCGTTTGATTTCGCCTGTCCACCTAATGAGGAGTCTTCCATAGCTGCGCTTTTTGGTGCTAAGTCACCATTCCAGCATCTTGAGACCCCGAATAGCCTATTCTTACTTACCTAAAGCGAATAGGGATGAAGGCTATGTCCAAAATAAATTATTTCTTAGGAATTATTAAATAGGGTCTTCCAAAATTCGTAAAATCCACGTCCGCTGTTAGTTTTGAGTTTGCTTACCATTTTTAATTGTAGATTTAACTAAAAAAGTATGTCAAATTATGTCAAATATTTATGACGTCACATCTGTTAATTTCATACAGCTTCCTCACTAAGCAAGCGTTTAACGTTTGATAAAAAGTCACTAATTTGACCATTAGTCATCATCCCTATTGCGATTGACAAGAGTGAGTACACCGATGCTCGATGTAGTTACTATGAGGTGCCGCATCTATTGGAACATTTATATCGCTGATTATAATAAGCATATAACCTATTTAAGTGTAAATGTATACACTACATATATCTCAGCCGTCGTTAGCCCGCTTACGTATTAGACTGCATCAACTATTATTTTATAACCAGGTAAGAATAAAGTCAAGGGCTAACTAGATCTGTGATTCAACTTGATCTAAATAAAAAGTTAACAATTTAATGTTATTAAATGTTTTGGACCCAGTGGTCCTGTACTTTAGCAGAACGGAGCGTTGCTTATCTCTCCTCCCTCTCGAAGGGAGAGGCCGTGGTACTTTTTCGTGTCGGCACGCTTTGATGTCCTAATAATGCGACTAAATTAAGTCAAAAGCGCTAAGTGTGTGTCGAATTGAGTTATCAAAGTATTTCTTCGTGGTGATGACGGGTGGGTTGTGAGATTTTATACAGGCTGATTGAAAAATTAGAAAAAATGTTACAAAAAAAAAATAACCCTGTATTTTATTAAAAGTTTGTTTAAACTATAAAATTACATAATTGATTGAAGTAAATGTATAATTAATAAAGTTAAATGAGAACTAAAACGGATTGTTTAAAACAATTCTGTCGTGTAAATAGGTTTAGGTATATATAATATATATGTATAATGTATATATAGGTAGGTATATATCTATTGTACTAACTATAATAAATTTGCTGTCTTCATAATCCTAAAAATCATATTCACTCAAGAATAAGTTATTCGCAAATTACATTTTTAGCTCAGATTTTATATAAGTACCTATCAACTAAAGTAACTGTAGAGATTTAAAAATAACGTAGGTATTTTATATTGCAAACACTCTGTATGAAGTAGGTATAAGGTACCTATGATTTTTTAATATTTCGGAATGAGTCAAAGTTGGCAATAATAGCCATATTATTTAAATAGACTTTTTGTTTTTAAGTTACATCTAATCATCTCTCTCTCTATTACTTAATGACATATTGGTAGATATGTTTCGCATAAGGATTGAATTAGTTTACTAGATTTCGATCCTGAAATTTAACAATTACCTAGGTACTTATGTATTATCAGAAATGTTAGGCATAGTAACAGAAACCGATGGCTTGACGTTCTCTCTGAGGAAACGGAAACGCTTAACTTCAACCTCCAAAGTTGCTCACCCATCCAGTTACCTACCTAGGTTCAAGTTGCTTAACCTGCCTATCCTGCTATGTACTTTCAAAACAAGGTCTTCTCCATCTCCACCACGTCTCTCAAATCATCTTACTAGGTTATAGAAAATCATAGGTTAGTACAAACGTGAAGTTAAAGATCACGTAAGTGTCCGGAGGGTTTCCACTCCTTAATTACCGGCTAATAAAATTAATCACCAATTAATCGTAGTTAAGCGTAGCTGTCACGTTAAACTAAACATCTTGCGACCGCACCTCTGTGACAGGCTAGAAGCCCTGCAGGAACAGACCTCTACTAATACACGCTGGACCTACGATTGCCGACCTATTCTTGAAGCAACTTGATTTTCGCCAGTTTGGCACTAATAGCAGCAGTGAGCGTACTCGGAACCAATTAGCCTCAATAGCTCAACGGTTATAGAAGCGGACTGAAACCCGAAAGGTCGGCGGTTCAAACCCCACCCGTTGCACTATTGTCGTACCCAATCCTAGCACAAGCTTTGCGCTTAGTTGGGGGGGAAAGGGGAACAAGCGTATACAAATAACAATACAAATAAGATAAAACCGGTCAAGTGCGAGTCGAATTCGTACACGAATGGTTCCGTCGTACACTTTGATTTTCAGTTTTTTTTAATTTACAAGCCAGCCATTTTGAAATTTTAATTCTTGTTTATTATAGCGGCAATAAAAATACATACTGTGAAAATTCCAACTCTCTACCTATTACGCTTCATGATTTCCGCTGATATACAGACAGACGGATGGGCAGATGGACGGATAGAATGATTGCGGAGGCTTAGAAATGATACCGTTGGCACCCTCCAAATACGGAACCCTAAAATAACTGTAATTTTGTATGGCTCACCTCTTCCAGCGTACTTCTGTAATAATATGTCCATTTCAATGCCTGCAGGCGAACACGCCCCTCGTTAAGTCGAGTTTAATATTTTTGCTACTGGTTATTTAGTATCTGTTAATGGCGCGCCTAGAGCTGTGTAGCTTGTTTTATGGCAGTTCGTGTTAACATCTAGGTGGGGTTAAATTAGGTATCAAAGGTGTCATCGTCTAAGAATGGCGTTTATTGCGATGAGCTGATGATGAAAAAGATATCTTAAATATTTATGATAGATAGAAAGCTTTATTGCACACAAAACAAGAAATAACCAACGCAAAACAAAGAAACTCAAAACAATGGCATGCAAAGACGGCCTTATTGGTCAGAGCAATCTCCACCAGACAACCTTTGATGAAAGGAGAAACTGATTGTGTTGGATAGTACTTACACGCAATACACGAATCTTTTTGTTACGTTTTTAAAACTTATTTTTACGGTTCCTTGGTAAACAACGAACCCTTATAGTTTCGCCGTCTGTCCGTCCGTCCGCGGTACAGCTCAGAGACTAGTAAGTACCTACGTAGTAAGAGTAGAAGGTGTAATTAAAAATCATGTGCAACAAAGTGGTAAAATTAAAAATCTCTTATTCGTGTACAGTAGGGACAATTTTATTTCTCTACTAGCCGATACCCGCGACTTCGTTCGCGTGGATGTAGGTTTTTTAAAATTCCCGTGGGAACTCTTTGATTTTCCGGGATAAAAAGTAGCCTATGTGCTAATCCAGGGTATAATCTATCTCCATTCTAAATTTCAGCCCAATCCGTCCAGTAGTTTTTGCGTGAAGGAGTAACAAACATACACACACACACACACATACAAACTTTCTCCTTTATAATATTAGTGTGATAGTGGATGTCTATTGGTTGATGATGATGATAATAATAATGGCGTAGCTTAAATAAACAGACGCAATACCTTTCTACAACTTGATCTCGTGTAAAGATAGAGATTGTTATCTGTACAAGTTCCCAACGTGACCAACACCGACAAAATCCACCATCAATTAAGTAATTAGTTCTCATTACGATAGGTACTCGTACCTACACAAATCCACGGCTAACAAATTAACGGTATCCATCATAGACTAGACTTTCCAATTTTAATTCAAAATATTGACGTTGGAGTTTCTCTACATGATCAAATCAGAAAGGAGATCCAAAGGAGAACCAAAGTAACCGACATTTTTAGGGTTCCGTACATCAAATGCAAAAACGGAACCCTTTTAGGATCACTTTGTTGTCTGTCTGTCTGTCCGTCTGTCTGTCTGTCTGTCTGTCCGTCCGTCCGTCCGTCCGTAGTGTCTGTCAAAAAAACCTATAGGGTACTTCCCGTTGACCTAGAATCATGAAATTTGGCAGGCAGGGAGGTCTTATAGCACAAGTAAAGGAATAAATCCGAAAACCGTGAATTTGTAGTTACATCACAGAAAAAAAAATGTGTTTCTCTGACTTTATACTTGACCGGTTTTTAGGGTTCCCTAGCCAAATGCCAAAAAACGGAACCCTTATATCTTCATGTCTGTCTGTCTGTCTGTCCGTCCGTATGTCACAGCCACTTTTTTCCGAAACTATAAGGACTATACTGTTGAAACTTGGTAAGTAGATGTATTCTGTGAACCGCATTAAGATTTTCACACAAAATGTGTTAGTTTTTGTTTTGTCGTGCAAAATGTCGAAAAATTACCTGAGTACGGAACCCTCAGTGCGCGAATCTGACTCGCACTTGGCCGGTTTGTATTTCTATTCTAGCTGCAGTCTTCAAACTTTTTCTAAAATTAGTATAGGTATCTATGGATAAAATAGGTATTTTCCATTAATCGCAAGTTCCATATGAACTCTGACATCGGGGCAGGAAGAGTCCCAGTACGGACGGTGCGTGTCTGACAATAATTATTTATTGGTTCGTCTTATCTGACTGCAGTTAGCCGATTATGTCAGCCGTTTCGTTGCTTTGGAGATTTATTGCTTTGGCTAATGTTAACGTATTTGTTTGTGAAATTAACGGTTCTTACTGATATAATTGAGAATTGTAGATTATTGTGTGATCATTTAGAGCTATACCTACTAATATCTCACTATCACACTAATATCATAAAGGAAAAGTTTGTGTCTATGTTTGTATGTTTGTGTGTGTGTGTGTGTGTGTGTGTATGTTTGTTACTCCTTCACGCAAAAACCACTGGACGGATTTGGCTGAAATTTTGGAATTGAGATAGCTAATATCCTGGATTAGCACATAGGCTACTTTTTATCCCGGAAAATCGAAGAGTTCCCACGGGATTTCGAAAAACCTAAATCCACGCGGACGAAATCGCGGGCGTCAGCTAGTAATCCATAATATCCATACTAATTGTGATCTAGCGATAGAAAGAGAGGCAACTTTTAGGTAAATATAGCGGGTAATAAAGCGCTGTGCGACCTGAAATGCACTTTATTTTGTCCTAGAAAGAGTTGCTATTTATTTAAATGATTTTGAGGAGTGAACCTTCTGTACCGGTATTGTGTATTCTGAGGTATAATCTATACTAGGTATGAGTGTTCATTGAGACTATAAAAAATCTTTTGAAATGAAAATTGTATGTGACTTATAGGAAAAATATCATGTGACTAACATGTATTACAAATCAAAGCGCTGGTTTTCTGAATGGAATAACACAATCAGATTATTTAGTTGAATAAAAGATTGAAAGGAATTTCCGTTTAGTAAGTACCTACCTATTAAATTCACTCCTGAGACGTATTAAAAAGAATAGATGGGTCCTTGAAAGTCGATTGAAATGTAGGCATTTTTTTCCTCACACGCACATTTTGCTGTGCCATGTTATTTCTAGCTGATACGTCCGGCTTCGCTAGGGTGACATTTGATATTCTTACCTACGATCTCATATCGAATTTTTACTAACCTAAACACAGTATAGATGAGATAGATACGTATGGTGCGAACAAAGTGACTGAATAAGCTCACATACTGACTTGTTTCTCTCATAATATATACTTCTCTTATGCATACATACTCGCTTACTTCTAGAAAGAATGTTTCAGCACATCTCATTGAAAAAAAATAGCGCAAAATTCCATGAAGCGGTGCCCTTGAAGCAGGAAGCGGTGAGCGGTGAATAACCATGGTTCATATTAAATGTACAAAAGTGATACGGAATGAGTTTATTTATGAGTTTTAATTTGTAGCTCTTAAGGGTACAGAGGAAAAAATTGGCTTCTTTTGACATATTTCATTAAGATAACCTCCTCTATCTATCATTTCTGTGTAGTCTGTGATTAAGTCAAACGTGAGAACTGAGGCACCTTTTCTAATAATCTCCTAATGAGAGGCATCGATTAAGGAGGGTCAGAGGTCTGACTCAAGCGCTTTGTTGGCTAAAGTATATTGTCAAAGACCTCACTTTCGAGATTAATTCGTAGATACGCCATTCGATATCGTTGCATTAGCCGCGAGAATTCGTAACAATATAAAATCGAATGTGCACTTTTTGTTAACCCCCGACCCAAAAAGAGGGGTGTTATAAGTTTGACGTGTGTATCTGTGTATCTGTGTGTCTGTGTATCTGTGTATCTGTGTATCTGTGTATCTGTGTATCTGTCTGTGGCATCGTAGCGCCTAAACGAATGAACCGATTTTAATTTACTTTTTTTTGTTTGAAAGGTGGCTTGATCGAGAGTGTTCTTAGCTATAATCCAAAAAAATTGGTTCAGCCGTTTAAAGTTATCAGCTATTTTCTAGTTTTCTTGTAGAAAAGAAGGTTAGATAACCCTTAGGTTCATAATATTCAAGTGTCAATTGACAAATGTCAAGCTGTCAAGATGGGCGTTGCCTAGATATACATAATTATTTATTTGAAAATGATTTGTCGGGGGTGTTGAAAATTTTTAATTTACACTTGTTATGTCTTAATTAATTGACTGTACGTGTGCCTACACTCTACAGCCTTGTCAAATTAGGAGATTGTTATATTATTCTGTGTGTAATCCATACTAACATTATAAATGGGAAAGTGTGTCTATCTGTCTGTCGCGGCACATCGAATTAAGTTTGGCGGATGATACCTAGTATACCAACTATGTATCACACAGCAAAAAAGTTGTTACAAGGCTGTTTTCAGAATTACGATCATTAAAAAAAATACAAGTTATCCCTTGACAGCAATTTTACTCGTAGTCTAAGATGGAGTAAGGGGTATCATGGCAGGTTTTATTAAACCCATACCCCTTTGGTTTATACACGGCATCGTACCGGAACACTAAATCGCTTGGCGGCACAGCTGGTAACTGGTAACTAGCCACGGCCGAAGCCTCCCACCAGATGAGACCAGAGATCAACGTAATAGTACAAAATGTTCTTACTATAATGAGACTATCAAAATAATCACCTTAGTGAGATGGCCGCGCGCGCGCATATCACTCTATTATTGATCAATGATCAATGATCGCATGACGTCGGAAAAATGCCAAATATTCCATACATCACCCGTGCTTTCAATACTGACAGGCGGATGGTATTCATAACCATAGAACTTCGGACGAATAAAATGGATTTTTCGTGTATTTATTTTTCATCTAAAAAGATGATAATTTTTCCTGAACTAAGTGAATTAAAAAAAATCTTTAAGGTATTTTCCTTGATTTTTAATTGCTTAAAATGCGTTTAAAGCTCATTTTACTCTGTGATCTGTGGGATATCACACTAATATTATAAAAGCGAAAGTTTGTATGTGTGTGTGTGTGTGTGTATGTTTGTTACTCCTTCACGCTAAAACCACTGGACGGATTTGGCTGAAATTCGGAATGGAGATAGATGGTATCCTGGATTAGCACAAAGTCTACTTTTTATCCCGGAAAATCAAAGAGTTCCCACGGGATTTCAAAAAACCTAAATCCACGCGGACGAAGTCGCGGGCGTCTGCTAGTATATTATATTATAGTCCGGTCAAAATAGACATTCAAGATTTATTAGCATAGAGCTAAAAGTTAGCACGTATCTTGGTAATACCAATATAAAATAACTGTGAAATGTCCCCATCGATCCCACGTTTGCAAAACGTCATATTCAAGGTCAAAGTTCACAAAAATGGGATTTTTTGCATTTTTCAGCTAAAGGGTAAGTATCATTGAAAGTCAAAGTTAGAGGTGCGTGCTTGGGATCGAACTGCGGGCCTTCTGACATCTTAGCTATTATCGGTACTTTAATATAAGTAATTTCATCGAGCATTCAAAAGTAACTTCAATGTTCCGTCTAGTAATTGTCGTTCTAATGAAACAGTTCGCGACCGTATTGGTACACAGGAGATTACTTTGTCAAATAAACCAGAGCCAAACGGCCTCTCACTCACGAATCTGAATGGAACGAGCCACCCCATTAACCCAGTCCTAAGCCCGTATGTTTCGTAGATTCGTATCTATGACCCATCAGCCATCTGCATAGGTCAGGCTATCGGCTGTAATAAATGGCTTTATTCCCTAATGCAAAGATAACTTTAAATTGTGTACCAATTTCTTGTAAGGGCCTTAATAAACAAGCTCGATAATGTTTTGTTTATTGCACTTATTAAATAATACTTTGCGTTATCTTGTTTATTATTTCTTAGCTGTAAGAGATAGTTAAGAACTTGTGTTTAACTAGCGTCTTATTGCAGCAAGTAAATAAGTACGTCTACTTTGCGATTATGTTTTATAATTTTGTTAATATTTTAAAAACTGTTTTTTTTTTCAATTTTGTTGCTGTGTTATGTAGGCAATTACGTCCTTGAAACCTTCTATTTAAAAAAATCTCCCACTTATTAAAAAATCGTCAATAGGCTGAACATCGGAGGGAAGGTACAATCAAGTACCTAATAGTTCTGAATAGCCAATAGTAATAGCACTAAATACATACTACAAAATAACAGACAGACACAGACAAAAAAAAAACAGAGACAACTTTCGCATTTTGAGAATAAGTATTATAGGTATATGGGTTTTGATATGTCTAAAACTTTAAGAACTCTACCAAAAAAATAAAAACTTAAGCACATAAGGTCAACACGAAAAAAATAATCGTTTGGCGATGTATCTACGCTTACACTCATGTAACTGAGATCATTTTGATTACTATTTATAACGTTTAAATTATATCCAATGATGTGCCGCTGATGTGATTGACGTGGTAGTATGAGTCTATTTTGTTAGTGGGTCAAACGCGGGAACGCAAAGGAAAACACGATAGTACGTGGGTTATAGGTTATGGGATGTACCACAATTATTTGAACTAATAATGTTTCTACTTCGTAACGATTTCAAAGAACCCAAACTCAACATATATAGAGAGTTAACTAACGTCTTTGTAGGTTTCAATTTATGGAACATATTTTTGCATTTTTCAATAGGTATTCCTAACCTTATAAAATTGCCTGAAAAGTCACACACATTTTTAAATGATCAAAGCACACATCGACGCGACGTATCCTTCGAATAAAGACTTAACTACCGTTGTGGCTTTTAATTTTTTTTGCAGACTTGAAATCTACTCTCAATTTCACATTACTACAGTTCATAAAATTTTGGAAAAACCGGCTAATATCGAGTCGGGCTCGCGTACGAAGGATTCCGTACCCATTGTACAAGATATACCTATCATTTTTATGTAGAACTGTAGGTATGATGGGCTGCGCCATCTTATGTGATTTAATAAATGTATTTTTCGGTGAACACATTTCAATTTTTTTTTGTGTAAATTGTGGAACCTGACGAAAACAGTCGCTGGTCCGCATATTGACTTTTCGTTTTCTTGGTCTTACAACCGACCTTATTCTGTGTGTTCATTATAATATTATGTATGTACATATATTAGCTATCTAGGTCCAAGAGTTTGAGCTGGATGTTGCTGAGTCTCAAGACTTTTCTATTTATATATTTAGATTTAAAAAAAAAGATTCCGACGAATTGAGAACCTCCTCCTTTTTTTAAAGTCGGTTAAAAAGGGATAACAACCCTCAACAATGAGTAACACGACGCAGAGATAACATAATGACTTCCGCAAAACAATACAAACAAAACTGTGTCATGTTATATGTAAATTGTGTGACGAAACAATAAACAAGAGAAGCCAAAAGCCACCCTTTTCTATGGCATCATTATCACCGGAACAAAGGGGCTGGTTTTTCAAAAAGTGGCCACAAAAAATGACAGTGGTCGCGATAAGTCAAAACATTTTGTTTCTGGGAACATTGGTTATTGTTTGTGGCGAATTCTTTATTTAACCCGTTGTGGATCTACAGGGTGTGATATTTCAATAGCATTTATTTGGTTTTCCATTTCATTAGAAAACATGGTCAATGGTTATGCATACTAATATGTATTTTAAAGAGGTAAAGTTTGTAAGTTTGGATGTAGAGGGTAATTCTACAGAGCTTATGATCCCCTTCTGAAAATTCTTTCACTGTATACATAATACATATATTATTAAGCTATAAATTATATCGCTAATATGTATCACAAAAATTAATAAGTAGATACTTACTAAAAATCCACTTTTAGCCACAGGGCTAGATAAGAGCCAATATTTTGTTGAAATTGTTTTTTTGAATGATGGCTCATGTACAAGTATATTTATAAATTGTATTATATAAAAGGTATGTTTTTGAATGAATGGTAAAAATAATATTCATATTACGAGTAGGTAATTATGACACTACTTACTTACAACAACATCTATTTTGAGTGAATATAAAAACTAAATACACAGCAAAAAATCGATCGAATATCAGAAGTTGTTTATAATGATCTAAAAAATATAGGTAAAAACCAAATAAACAATATTTTTTTCTAAGATATGTAAGAAAAAATGATAGAAAAAACGTGTCTCTCTTTATTGACAGCAAGTCTTATCATAATCAAAAAATAAAAAACACCACTATCCACCAATATCGAATTTTTTCAAAAAATATAGCCAGTGTCACTCGAAGTAATAAGTAAGAATTCTAAACTATATCCTATACATTCAAATCTGTTAAGACATATAGAATTTATGGTACAGTACAATTACATGCACCCTGAAAACATTAAATAAAATAAATAAATAAATAAATATACTTTTATTCGGGACTATAAAGTTAGGCGCAAACACAGTACATAGAATGAAAACAGATAAAACATAAAAACTAATAAATTAAACTTAAAAACCTAAATATTTATCTAAAACATAACTTACTGAGCTTTCCATGCATTTCGGCAGAGACGACCACCGCTATTTCATTACACTCCTTTTTTTTGGGCAGTTGTGTAAAAATGAATTACGTTGTTCCTTTTTGAACACTCTGTTTTAAGAAACGGCACTATTCTAATTTCAAAACCACACCCCATGCTGATTTGAATAAAGAACACCATAATGAGTCGTAAATATCAGATAATCTGTCACAAGAATGGGTAGCTTTTGCTTGTCATTGAGATGTCTCATGAGAATCAACTTTTTTGCAAGATTTCGTATTTAGGGTGTTAATCCAACAGGATGAGTTCTGCGTTTAGAGTTCCACATTCACTGTAACCTTGGCCAGTCTTGGCTAGAATTTTTTGACGTGACAACGTCTTATAATTCGATAGAGCCGGCTGCACGCACGAAAAAACATGACTCATGCGGCGTTACCTCGCTCTGAGGCGTTCCATGTAAGGCTTGAAGTGCAAGCGAGAGCGCGGAACGAGCGACAAAGAAGCACAATCGGCCTTTGTTGTCACGTTCACCTATCGTCAGTAAACCGACTTTACAGACAACCAATTTTTTCGCAAGATTTCGTATTTAGGGTGTTAATCCAACAGGATGAGTTCTGCGTTTAGAGTTCTACATTCAATGTAATCTTGGCCAGTCTTGGCTAGAATTTTTTTTTCACATATAAAAGTAATTGACCGTGACGGTCTATTTGACGTAAGCACATATTGGTATTTGATTTGTCAGTTTTTATAGTGGAACGCAGCACTGTCTAGAACTCTGGTTGTGAATCAAAAATATAGGAAGTGACTTTTTTCAATGATGTTGCTTTTTGATTTTTGACTAGCGAATCAAGTTGCTATAGACTATTCTTACTTTCATCTCTATTTTTAACCCCAGACCCAAAAAGACGGGTGTTATAAGTTTGACGTGTGTATCTGTGTATCTGTCTGTGGCATCGTAGCTCCTAAAGTAATGAACCGATTTTAATTTAGTTTTTTTTGTTTGAATGGTGGCTTGATCGAGAGTATTCTTAGCTATAAAAAGAAAATCGGTTCAGCCGTTTGAAAGTTATCAGCTCTTTTCTAGTTACTATAACCTTAAGTTGTCGGGGGGTCGTAAATTTAGGTTTTTTAAAAATCTTGTAGACTTAGAAAGAGTCCAACGATATCGATACTTAGGAACCATGATTGACGAAACCGGCAACCACAGTCTGGAAATACGATGCCGTATTGAACAGGCAAGAAATGCCTTTACGAAGTTAAAAAGAGTTCTCTGTGACCGAAATTTAAAAATATCCCTTCGGATGCGTGTAGCACGGTGCTATGTTTTCTCAGTTTTATTGTACGGGGTAGAAGCCTGGACGTTAACGCAGGCGATGAGCAATAAACTGGAAGCGTTCGAGATGTGGGTATACAGGCGAATGTTGCGAATCTCATGGAGAGATCGTGTTCGAAATACCACCGTGTTGCAGAGAATGGGGAAGTCTACTGAAGTACTCAAATGTGTGCAAAGGAGAAAGCTCGAATATCTGGGACATATAATGCGGAACTCAAAATATGACCTGCTGCAGCTCATAATGCAAGGGAAAATAAAGGGCAGGCCTAGACCCGGCCGTAGACGAACATCCTGGCTCAAAAACCTTCGCCAGTGGTTTAACATGAGTACGAGGTCACTGTTTAGAGCAGCGGTGAACAAGATCCAGTTAGCCTTAATGATTGCCAACCTCCGATAGGAGACGGCACTAGAAGAAGAAGAAAAATCTTGTGGGAACTTTTTGATTTTTCGGGATACAAAGCCTTACTAAACTCTGTACCTTTCATCAAATCGGTTAAACTGTTGGACTGTGAAAAGCTAGCACACAGACATACAGACAGACAGATGAATCGCTAATGTATATTTTATATATTGTATAGTATGGAATGGATTTCATTAAAAACATGTTAAGTTAAAAAGGCACATGAAAGTTGAGATACCGTTTAGTAAAACCGCAGTTTATTTGTGTAACTAGTCTGCGGGTAAGACAACGATATTACATAGAAATGAATTATTTCACTGTACTGCAACCTATGACTTCTTGATACTTCGGTTTTTGAAGAAACAAAGGTTTTTAAGTTAAATCTCAAGTGTAATTGTAGCATGTGCCTTTTTATGTGACATAGCTGTGCAAATAGCATCAAGTGCCAGATCAGTAAACAAGAGAAATAATGAATAAAGCATAGCGATATATTCTCATAAGTAACTAGCCGACCCGTTCTGGCCACCCAGTTCTGAAAATCTTATCTGAATGTTTTCTTTAAAGAAGGAACCTACATGAAAAAGAGGTAGAAGGAAATCCTGAATTAACACACTGGCTACTTTTTACACCGGAAACTTAAAGAGTTCCCGCGGATTTCATATGAAGTTAGCTACGCATGCACGAATACTATATGTACCTACCTAGTTAACTGCAGAGTGAAATGACTACAATGTTATGGTGAAAAATCAAAGAGTTGCTACGGGATTTTGAAAACCCTTATTCCACGCGGATAAGGCTGCAGGCATCATTTAGAAATATACCTACTAGACTAGCTGATGCTCGCGACTTCAGCCGCGCGGACTTAGATTTTTTTAAATCCCGTAGGAACTCTTTGATTTTCTGGACTAAAAAGTGGCCAGGACTTAAACTATACCTATGCAAAAAATTACGTCGATCCGGTGCTCCGTTGCAATGTGATTGAAGGACAAACCAACAACTAAACATATTTTTCCATTTATGATAATATGGGCAATTGGGTAGTGATGTAAACTTTAGTATCAAATAATTGAATCCAAGTACACTTGTACAGGTTTAATTTCTCTGCGGGTTTGTCGCTAGCGCGAGTCAGGAAGTGTAAAAATGTAATCTATTTTAAACATTTGTCGTGGCGCTCGCCGCCCGCCACTCTTCGCTGCGGTTAACTGCACTTAACTGCAGTTAACCCTGTGATCATGTTCAAATTATGCGTAAGAAAGCTGCCACTTGCTTATTTGAGAAATATGGTTTCTCTGTTGTACAAAAAACCCGGCCAAGATCGAGTCAGGCTCGCGTATTGAGGGTTCCGTACTCGGGTATTTTTTCCAACATCAAAAACTGTTATACATAAAAATAAATGAAAATCTGTTTTAGGATGTACCTACTGGTAAAGCCCTTTTATATGATACCCATCGATGTATGATACCCCACTTGGTATAGTTGTCTTATTTTACAAATTGAAACACATTTTTTTCAAATGAAGTAACGTGAATTCGCGTTTTTCAGATTTATTCCTGTACTTGTGCTATAAGACCTACCTACCTACCAAATTTCATGATTCTAGGTCAACGGGAAGTACCTTATAGGTTTCTTGACAGACAGACAACAAAGTGATCCTATAAGGGTTCCGTTTTTCCTTTTGAGGTACGGAACCCTAAAAATTCACTCGAATCACATTCTCACTACATAAGTATTCTGATCTCGACGTCACCAGTTGGTTCGATTGAACTGACCACACACTAGACTTCAAACAATCAAAAGACAATCTTAAACATGTTATTTTACCCATTCTTCTCACGGTGACCAGCGCTTTTAAGACTTTACAGTGGATTTCCTCATCCCACATAGAAAAAAACACCAATTCTAACCTGACCTCCAACTACACATACAATTTCTAAACTTTATTTATGGACAATTTGGGGAGGATAGCTCAAGTTACAGTGGGTATGCGTGTGCTAACAAAAGTTATATATGTCATTAATATGGTTAACACCATGGATTTCCCGTGTGAAGCTATTCAGATTCGAGTGTATTGTGGCAAAGAACCTCCACTTAGAGTGTTATGATAAAATTATTAAGAGCACATCCAGAGTCTGTTGTTTTGTTATGTCAATGTTTTTATGACGTTTTTAAAGGTTTTTTTGGTTACGTCTAATATGAACATGATATAAAGCACAGCTCTGACTTGTTAGACGGTTAGGCCATGGCTTAGTTACTAGAGTATCTTTGTATTATCTGCAAAGGCGTTTTGCAAAGCGATTTACTATTTCTATTATAATTAAAATTTTATATTAGTCTCTATCGTATAATTCAAGGCTGGTAACAGGCCGGAAAACAGATTCTTCCGAGAATAGTCAACAAAAAAACTCAGCAATTTTTCTTTTCAGTTGATCTTTTCTAAGCAACCTGGGTATAAGTTTTAAGCTGATGGTTAAAACTTATACCCAGGTATGGTTATAAATAATTTGAATCTAGACTTACATAAAGATTTTTTTAGCTGTAATAATATCTATTTTTAACCCCCGACCCAAAAAGAGGGGTGTCATAAGTTTGACGTGTGTATCTGTGTATCTGTCTGTGGCATCGTAGCTCCTAAACTAATGAACCGATTTTAATTTAGTTTTTTTTTGTGTGAAAGGTGGCTTGATCGAGAGTGTTCTTAGCTATAATCTAAGAAAATCGGTTCAGCCGTTTGAAAGTTATCAGCTCTTTTCTAGTTACTGTAACCTTCACTTGTCGGGGGTGTTATAAATTTTTAATTTACACTTGTAAGTTTTATTTAATTAATAGACTAGCGCTTGGCAGCAATCAGACTTGTTAAGTTTTATCTATACTTTACGATACGATCGAAGGATATTTTTAACCTTATATTTTTTATAAAATCGGTAATATTGACAAACTAATCCCAACGGAAGCTGCCAAGAAGATATTAATCAAAAAAGACCTGAACCTAACCCTCAATTATCAAAATTTGGGTTTATCTTAATAACTTGTAAAAAACAAAGTCCTTTAACCTATATCCTGATCTTGACATCATCCAATCAGACCCAAATTGCCAAAACGATTGAAACCCAAGGCACAGTTTCTGAGCATTTTGGTCTAATTACAAAAAAATAAGAGGAACAAAAAGGTGTGGATAGGTACAGACATAAGACAAGACACATAACCCCCCGTCCACACACTGCTCTACTCGCGCAATTAATTTAAATTAAAAAAAAAATTGGTTGTCTGTAAAGTCGGTTTACTGACGATAGTTGAACGTGACAACAAAGGCCGATTGTGCTTCTTTGTCGCTCGTTCCGCGCTCTCGCTTGCACTTCAAGCCTTACATGGAACGACTCATGCGGCGTTACCTCAGAGCGTTGTTTCGTACGTGTCCGTAGAATTTCGACTACGCACAATGCCTTCCAGTAACAGACTTTTGCGATGCCTTGCGGTAACTCTTTAAAGTCTAGTAAAGAGCGTCATGTCTATAGTCTACGCTTCCTTGCTACATTGCAGGACGTTTTTTATCTGACGCGATTTTGGTTGAACGAAAAAAATCAATTATGTTCGCCTCGTGCCATTACAAAATGTCATTTTTTTTTGGTTCCATCTTAATGAAAAATTAAGTTATACCTACACATGATTGATGTATTGATGTGGACCTTACTTTGTATGTTTTTTATAATGCCTTAGTCAAAGGTCTTGAAGGGAATCTTACGATATTTTGTTACTAGCATATGCCCGCGACTTCGTCCACGTGGACTAACCAAACCCCTGTTTTACTCTCTTAGGGGTTGAATTTTTAAAAATCCTATCGTACGGGATGTCTATGTTATCTATACTAATAAATAAAATTGGAGTGTCTGTCTGTAATTTCGAAATAACTACCGCATATTAAGGTCATATGGTTATTTGAACGATACTATAACTGAATCACACGTTTTTAAAATTTTTGTCTGTCTGTCTGTCTGTCTGTCTGTCTGTCTGTCTGTCTGTCTGTTTGAAAAGGCTAATCTTGGGAACGGCTGCACCGATTTTGACGGGATTTTCACAGACAAGTAGAGAATTGACCAGGGAGTAACATAGGCTACTTTTTTAACCGACTTTCAAAAAGGGAGTTGTGTTTTTCTACCTACATACACTGACATCTCCGAGATTTCTGAACCGATTTGCGTCATTTCTTTTTTAATCGATAGAGGAACTTTGCGACATTGTTTCATAAAAAATTTGGAGTCCAACTCCTCAATCCTGATGCTGCAGGGGATCTGACCAATCCACGCGGGCGAAGCTGCGGGCATTAGCTAGTAATACATAATTTCCCTCAAATAGTTTGAGTTGTGCGTTGATATATCTATCAGTCAGTCAGTCAGTCACCTTGATCAGTCGATGCCCGCGACTTCGCCTGCGTGGATTATCAGAGGACTCTCAGTCATCTGTAACCTTTGAGAAAATTATGGAGATTATTCTGTATGGAATAATAAGTAAATATGTTTTTGCTCTTGATCAGTTATTATATTGATTGAGTTGTTCACCGTTTTGATCTTGAAATGCAATTTTATGCCCCATTAGATAATTTATAACTTACAATTCATATTATTATACCTATTTAGACGTTTAATCTAGGTAGCTAATAGGAACCCTAAATTGAGGTATAAACGATTTTGCTACTAATCATTAGTATTCTTTTTTGTTAATTTATTTGATCTAAAAAATTCATTTTTCTTATTTTTCAAATCGTGTTACGTTGTCCACGTGAGCTTAGGTTTTCAGAATCCCGTAGGAACTCTTCCGGGACAAAAATGCCTATGTCCTTCTTTGGACGCAAGATATCTCTGTGTCTAACGTCAAAAACGGCTAAATAACCATGACCATAAACAGATAGTAGACTATGATGATGGTAAGTATGTAATATAAGTATCTAAATGTGGATTTAAACTAAAATATACTATAATAATATATACTAAAATATTGAAGTACCTATACTTAAAAAATAATCGACAGATGTTAAAAAACGTGCACTAATATAATTACACAGCTAATAATTATGTAATTGGTAGGAAGCATGTTCAAATGAAATCATAAATTCTGCGCAATAAACTGGCCTCCGTATTAATTATTTTGACTCCTTGATCTTTTGATATTGCTTGCTAAGAATGTAGTACAAAAAGTTTCTATTTTTATTATTAAAAAAATATGTTTTGTTGATCAGAAAAGCCACAATCACAGAAAATAAGCTCTTCTAGTGGGTTAAGTCTGCCAAGCACATCTTTGCGAAAATTTTGTGGAGATCTGTCAGACTTGCAGCTTTCTTTGGGATGTTTTTCATAAGATGTTTATAAGTTTTGTATATTTATGCAAAAAAAGGGCTAAGCAGAATTGCTTTAAACTTGCGAAATAACCTTTTTGCTCATTTTTGAACAAAAAAATTATTAAAACTTGATTCGAAAAATGTAACATCAATAAAATAAACGCTTCAAAAAAGAACTAACAGCGGAAACGTCCAATAAAACGAGTCACATACACCTATTAACAAAGACATTACCAAAAAAAACTAGACGCCATGTCAACCATTCATACTCCAATCTAAATTCGAAATTCGAAATCGTATCGCGTCCTGACGTTTCCTCTACGTGCCGTTTCCGCTCTGCGCGGGCGCACAACGAATCCCTAATCGCGCGCTTTTACATTTTTTTTTCTGGAGGATACAATTTTTTTTCTATGGTCCCCAACTATGTTGTGTGTATCCTGTGGTGGTGATTGATAGGGTAAGATATGCTGCGCAGACGTGAAAAATTGGTGCGTTATATTCGAAACGCGTCGGCCATTTTTGGATTCGTCGCATTGATCTTTCACGCGATGTTTACGTAATTGTCTGGGTTGAATGCGCATTGGATTTTTAACCACCGACCCAAAAAGAGGGGTGTTATAAGTTTGACGTGTGTATCTGTGTATCAGTGTATATATGTATCTGTCTGTGGCATCGTAGCGCCTAAACGAATGAACCGATTTTAATTTAGTTTTTTTTTGTTTGAAAGGTGGCTTGATCGAGTGTGTTCTTAGCTATAATCTAAGAAAATCAGTTCAGGCGTTTGAAAGTTATTAGCTCTTTTCTAGTTACTGTAACCTTCACTTGTTGGGGGTGTTATAAATTTTTGTTATAATGGTTATGGCGCACGGAGCGCCATAGACTTCGTGTGCGGTATCCACGCAGGTTCAAATCCTGCTGATTCCGCAATTTTTGATATATTTTCAAAAATTAAGTACTTTGAAAGCTTTAATTCTTTGTAAGTAAATATTAACGTTATAGAGAAAATCTATATAGGTATATCTACTGTTTTGCATTTATAATAATTAATATTAGTATTGATATGGATTAGATAAGGATTTTTATCCAGAGAAATCTTTAATTTTTCTGGATAAAAATTATCCAGTGTCTGTGTCCAGGTTACTAACTATCTAATTGAATAACACTCCGTCAAAATTGGAATTTTATTTGTAGATAGCGTCCGTCAAAATCGCTTTACCGGATGGTCCATGAGAAGGTACCAGACCGACAGATATTTTTGTATTTATAATATTAATATGGACTTACTACAGATTAACAAAAAAAAATCATGACAGAGAGTTCTATATTAATTTCTAAATTTCTAGTCTGGTTTGGTGAAAGGCTTTGGTCGTGGCTAGTTACCACCCTACCGGCAAAGCCGTGCCGCTAAGCGATTCCAGTACGATGGCCGTGTAGAAACCAAAGGGATATGGGTTTGATAAAAACTGCCATACCCCTTTCAGGCTAGCCCGCTTCCATCTGGTGAGATTGCAGTCAAGGGCTAACTTGTATCTGAAAAAAAAAAAGAAAGATAACTGATCCCAAACGTACCAGCGGATCAATTAATATTCATATGGTGGAGTCTATTGATAGGCAAGTCTACAAACTGTTTAATATGTATCACGCTCGTGATTGCCCGTTGACTGATGACTTCATTGCGCTACACTCGACGCTTCATATGTTAATCATATTAGTACTTCGGGCTTTGCTGTGTTACAGTTATATTTGAAATTAAAAAAAAAATACTCAAGTGGGTGTCCGAAAATGCATGAGATAGGGTTCCAACCACGCTAGTTGCTAAAAACTTTGACGGTAAAAACTGTCTAAAAAACATAATGATTTTGAAATAACCATATCAAAATGTCTCCAAAAGGGAAACAGTAATATTAGGATTTTATATAATTTGTCCATGGATTTATAAATTTGCCAAATAAAGTCTGTATAATTCTTGTTTTGCTGAACAATTACTCTTTATTATTAAAAAACAACTTAATTTGTGTTAAAATGTGTTTGTGTTAACTTAACTTGTGTTAAAATGAAAACGTCCATACTAAATTTCGCTAATTCAACCAATCGCGGTTCTGTTCTATTTTTAAACTTTTGAAAGTTCTTTTCAGGGGCCTTACTACCATCGCTTAAAGTAGTAATGTTTTAATATTGTTTTGGCATTTTCATATAAAACTTGTATGAAACTGTCAAAACAATATTGAAACATTATTACTTTAAGCGGTGGTAGTAGGGCCCCAGTAGTTTAAAAATAGAACAAAATACGCATTCAGCCTTTTCTATACTAATAAATAAAATTGGAGTGTCTGTCTGTAATTTCGAAATAACTACCTCATATTAAGCTCATATGGTTATTTGAACGATACCAACACTGAATAACACGTTTTTAAAATTTTTGTCTGTCTGTCTGTCTGTCTGTCTGTCTGTCTGTCTGTCTATCTGTTTGAAAAGGCTAATCTCCGGAACGGCTGAACCGATTTTGACGGGATTTTCACAGACAAGTTGAGGATTGACCAGGGCGTAAAATAGGCTACTTTTTTAACCGACTTTCAAAAAGGGAGTTGTGTTTTTCTACCTATGTACACCGAAATCTCCGACATTTCTGAACCGATTTGCGTAATTTTTTTTTTAATCGATAGAGAAACTTTGCGACATTGTTTCATAAAAAATTTGGAGTCCAACTCCTCGATCCTGATGCTGCAGGGGATCTGACCAATCCACGCGTGCGAAGCTGCGGGCATCAGCTAGTTAATAATAAATGTCACGTGTACCTAAAAGAACTTATTTATGTAGTGTACCCTACCTACACATGAAGAACCTCGTCAGCAATCACACTAATATTATAAAGGCGAAAGTTTGTGTGTATGTGTGAGTGTGTGTGTGTACGTGTGTATGTTTGTTACTCCTTCACGCAAAAACTACTTGACGGATTTGGCTGAAAGGAATGGAGATAGATAAATAATATCTTGGATTAGCACATAGGCTACTTTTTATCCCGGAAAATCAAAGAGTTCCCACGGGATTTTGAAAAACGTAAATCCACGCGGGTGAAGTCGCGGGCATCGGCTAGTATTAAACTATTCAGCAATTTACTATCATTAGTCATGTCATTCGGTGCTCAAAAAGAACGTTAGCTGGAAAGTTTTCCGGGAGTTTCGAAAATTGATGGTTTTATAGATTTTGACGTGCTCTGAAAATTCGGAAAGAGGATTCGTAAAACTATCAAATGACTGAACTACATGTTGAAAACTGCTGGCGTGTTGCTGCGTTCCGAAAAGAGCCGAATGACTTTTTTTTAAATAATGAACCAATTTCCGAACAAGTGAGAGAAAATGTTTTTTAATAACAGGCCATCAGTGCGTCAAAGACTAATTTATTCAGTAAGATACCTATTCGCAATATCTGATTGCCAAAAGCAAATAGGTACGAACCGATTACAAAAGTGCACCACATACCATATAAACCCAGTGGTAATAAAATCTAATTCTAATGCCCCTGCTTGCTACGCGGAGCACGTCGCGCGCGCTGACGATAGGGCGCAAGTTAAATACTGAACAATATAATGATCTATATACGAGTTGTACACGAGCTAGTGGCTGTGTATTGAATATTAATATTTTGTGTTCGGGGCAAAGATTATAGTTATTTTGGTAGATAGGTTATTTTATGTAAGATGGCTCTCGTTACTAGTAACCACTTGGTCTGCCAGTTGAATCAATGCTCGGGTTTTAAGTGTAGAAATTACACAAGATAAAGTTCATCGTCATCATCATGATCGACCCATCGCTGGCTCGCTACTGAGTACGGGTCTCCTGTCATAATGAGATGGGGTTGGCCATAGTCTACCATTGTAGCCAAGTTCATTGGTAGACTTCCCATACCTTTGGAAAAAAAACCGGCCAAGTGCGAGTCAGATTCGCGCACTAAGGGTTCCGTACTCGGGTATTATTTCCAGCATTATAAATATGACGGCGCCTTTTGCTCATTTAAATTGGGTTCTAATTAATTTAACTGTTTGTTTGAATAAAAAATTGCTGTTTATAAAAATACAATTGTAAGCATTGTCTCTCAGATGACAAGAATTTAAGACTCACATTATATCGAATCTACCTTGCTTAATCTCTGTCAATAAATTCTGAAACTTATTCAAAACTGGCATCCAGCGGTTGTAAAGATATCATCTTTGTATACGGGATTTCCGGTGTCCGCCCTGCAGGACTATAAATACGTTGCTAATTTCCCTGGAACCCTCAGATCATGCCATATATGTGTCTCAGGAATGCACTTTTTTTCTCTTTCCATTCAATTGTTCATGAAACTCGCGCTGGTTGTTAATGAGGCTGCATCTAGTTCTGACGAGTATTGGACGTCACAATGATGCATACTTATTAAATGTTTTGCATGACTGTAAAATAAACTTTGTTTTTTTTTATTTATTAGAATACATTTCGAAAGACTGAAAGATCTTAGGGATCTTTTTTATTCGCGTGGACACAAATTTAAACCCCAATTTTACCCCCAAGGGTAAAATAGGAGTTTGAAATTTAAACCTCGATCTCGACCTCGGGGTTAAAACCTCGACAAATACATAGTATCACAACCTAAGGAATTCTTCAACAAAAATAAGTACGGACATGGTTTGATCATTTTTATTATTTAAGTAATTTCATAAAATGATAAATTTACACTTACAATAATTTTACGAAACCCACTACATAGACAGATAGTTAAGAATAATTTTCCGCTTAGCAACTAACCGATTTATGAGATATGACACAATGTTTATAATAAAACCCACGTTATCCCCGTGCTCTAATTCTATGTAATACCACAGGTATTTCCCCCACGAAAATTTATGAAATACTAGCTGATGCCCGCGACTTCGTCCGCGTGGATTTACGTTTTTTAATAATCCCGTGGGAACTATTTAACTTTTCGGGATAAAAAGTATTCTATGTGCTAATCCAGGGTATAATCTATCTCCATTCCAAATTTCAGCCAAATCCGTCCAGTAGTTTTTGCGTGAAGGAGTAACAAACATACACACATACACACAAACTTTCCCCTTTATAATATTAGTGTGAAGTGTGATTCTACGGAATACCAAAGGCTGATTGGTATAAAATATTTTTAAGGACAAACAAAAACAGATTCATACACAAAGGGTTACGAACCATCGTACAAGATAGGTATAACTCTTTTTTTCAACTCTTAACCTATTTCCGTTCTTGAGATACAGCTCGCTGACAGACAGACGGATGGACTGACGGAGACTTCGTAATAGGATACCGTTGACCCTTCGGGTACGGAACCCTAAAATTGATGTTTGTTGTATGAGACCGGGGCGCGTTTGGAACCCTCGTAGCTTCAGTTTTAAGTTAGAGTAATATCACCATTAAATCTTACAAATCCAACAATTGGCAGTCCAAAAGTGCACAATAGTACCCACTTGGAATAAATGCCTTGACTTTAACTTTGCCTGAGACTTTGACTTTGATGATAATAATATAGTTCGCCACAAAACATAAGTTAAATACAAAAACCGGCAATAACGTCCGACATGTTTAATTACGTAATACTAATCCCATGATACAATTGGATTAAGATCGATACAAATGCGCGCTCACGCCTCAACGGCGCCCACGCGCGCCGCACCGATGATCCATAATACAATAATAGATTAAAGATCAATAGACTACACATGATTTATGTTAAAGTAAATGCCTAATAAGTCATCGCCTCTGGGAGTTCAACGTGACTTCCGTTGCACTCCCAGAGGCGTTGAGTTAACAGACGGACGAACAGGCGGACAGACAGGGATCCCGTTGGCAGTTGGCACGCTTTGAGTACGAAATCCTAAAAATGGTGATATTTCACCACCAAACATTATGAAATCAATACAAATGCGCGCTCACGCCTCAACAACCATAATAAAATAATAGATTAAAGATCGATAGACTACGCATGATTTATATTATTGTCAAACGTCTAATAACTCACCGCCTCTGGGAGTTATCAATCGTTAAAACATACGTTGGATTGTAGAGTGTAAGCTTTATTGTTATGCCTAGAAACTTTATAAGCTTTTGTGAGTCAGGAAAAATCGTTTTTTTTTAATGGGTTGGATGATGTTGATAATTTTGGTACTGGTTAGTATAAATATCTATAGAAATTTATCTAAAAGGGTTACAGCAGTGGGAGTGATGAGGACTTTTCTGACAACTAATTAAACAGGCGATCATTATCAATACGTACGCTTTTTCGCATAAGTCCCTTGTTAATTAAGATGTAACCTTTCTACTGTATTCTGTTTAGTTTTAAATTTATCTGCAAGTGTTTTATGAAATGGTTTCGATAATTCCCTTGACTCCAAAGACCTTCCGTCTTACGTAACATAGAAATGTTCTTAAAATATGATTTTCAGCTAAGTCACCAAGTTAAGTCATGTTTTATTGTCCGGTATGAATGTGTAGATCCCTCTACATTTTACACTTCTTTGCCATAATGTACTACACTCATTGTTTAAACTATGACTCCATGACACGTTTCCCAGAATAGATCGGGCGATCCAAATCAAATGCGCATGAGTCGCAGACCGCACTAGTGATGGGCCATAGGTATTCTAAATTAGTAAACGATTTAGAATAAACTACTTGATCAAAACCGGCCGAGTTAGACTCGCTCACGGAGGGTTCCGTACTCGGGTAATTTTTCCTACATTTTGCACGATAAATTAAAAGGTATTATGTATAAAAAATATATAAAAATCAGTAAAGTATTAGTAACAGTAAATAATGTACGGGTATCTCATAATATGATACCCCACTTGGCACTTAATTTGAATATTGAAAATACTAATTATTTGTTGTTGTTGTTTGTTGTTGTAATTTTTTTTTTGTGATGTAACCACAAATTCGCGGTTTTCAGATTTATTCCTGTACTTGTGCTATAAGACCTACCTACCTACCAAATTTCATGATTCTAGGTCAACGGGAAGTACTCTATAGGTTTCTTGACAGACACGACGGACGGACAGACAGACAGACAACAAAGTGATCCTATAAGAGTTTCATTTTTTCTTTTAAGGTACAGAACCCTAAAAATTGTCAAACCTCTTTATTCCTCAGATAAGGTGTGTCAAAGTGAACGATTGAAAAATCAGCCCTAAGAAGAATTTAGTTGAAAAAAAAGGGTCTCTAATAACTAGAATTAGCTCATCCCTAGTCCTAACACGACGTGCGTCTCCTTAAACATGTAGCTCATGTTCTAAGTGTAACCTGATGAGATAGGCTTTTAGCGTTAATGAATAACTTAATATGTACAGTCTGTTAAGTTGTATGTATTTAGGACATGTTTGCGCATCTTAGTACTTACATGATACCCAACGGTATCTAAGTGATGTAAACCTACCTATTTCCAAAAAGAGGGGTGTTATAAGTTTGACGTGTGTATCTGTGTATCTGTCTGTGGCATCGTAGCTCCTAAAGTAATGAACCGATTTTAATTTAGTTTTTTTTTGTTTAAAAGGTGGCTTGGTGGCTTGATCGAGAGTGTTCTTAGCTATAATCCAAGAAAATCGGTTCAGCTGTTTGAAAGTTATCAGCTCTTTTCTAGTTACTGTAACCTTCACTTGTCGGGGGTGTTATTATAAATTTTTAATTTACACTTGTATATTTTCATGCACAGCTATTACAACCACATGCATATCTCACACACACACACATATACAATAGCAATGGGCATGATTACTAATTTAAAATTATTTTCGTTTGGTGAAATTATTATTTTTCTTCACAAAGATTTCACAGGTGATTTTTCACGGAAAGTGATTTTCCATTTTCGCACATTAATTTAATGAGATCAAGATTAAATGTGAATGAATGAAACATGAAAAGTGACTATTGCCTTTTTGGGAAACGTAGGAAACAGTTGATTGCAACATTAATTTAATAAGATGTTTTTCTCCTTCTAACACGCAGCGATACGAGTGTTCTCGCTCGCGCGCTCTTTAGCTCGTATATACTACTATGCGAGTGCGAAATTTAAACAGTAAAAAGGGACTGAATTATTTTTTAAAACTTGTTACATTTAGCTTCGTGATTTTTCACACATGGGATAGCAAGTGTTACATATATGAAAAAGCATTTCACGTGATTTTTCACATGCTATCTGTGAAATGGTTCATTTTCAGTTACAAATTTCCTGGTGAGAGCGTTATCTACAAGAAAAGATGATGAAAGTGCTTAAAAACTAGTTACAATAATAGCGAAGGTGAGAAATACATAATGATGATTTTACAGGCATTTCTAATAGAGACTTTAGAGTGTGAAAGACAAAAACGTTTCACTAGATGGGACGCTTCGTACCGGAGTGATGATGCAGCCTTACAAAGAGCGCGCTTGCCAAGAAGAAACCTATTTACTCTTGACTTCATCATCATTATCGCTGGCTCACTACTGAGTACTAGTCTCCTCTCAGAAGGGTGTGGCTTTAGTCTACCACGCTGGCTTCGTGTGGTTTAGCAGGCACTCTTGACTTAAAGGCATATCTTAGTAGATTGAATTGTGTGATCAACCCATTTCCACCCCACTACTGAGTACGGGTTTCCTCTCAGAATGAGAGGGTTTAGGCCATAGTCTGCCACGCTGGCCCAATACGGATTGGCAGCCTTCACCTTTGAGAACATGGAGAACTCCCAGGCATGCAGGTTTCCTCACGATGTTTTCCTTCACCGTTAAAGCAAGTGATATATTTAATTGCT
This sequence comes from Maniola jurtina, assembly GCF_905333055.1. Classification (NCBI taxonomy): domain Eukaryota; kingdom Metazoa; phylum Arthropoda; class Insecta; order Lepidoptera; family Nymphalidae; genus Maniola; species Maniola jurtina. Next base: position 14,145,887 of record NC_060037.1, on the reverse strand, counting down.
TAAAACGCACATAACTGAAAAGTTAGTGGTGCATGCCCGGAATCGAACCCCCGACCTCCGATTAGGAGGCGGACGTTCTAACCACTAGGCTATCACAGCAGATTGGATTAGCAAAGGGGAAACAAATTACTTTATTGTTGGCATGAATGGGCTATCTAGTGGAATATTTACCTATATCGCTGGTGGTAGACCGTAGGAGAGCAATCAAATTTCAAATTATGGACTAAGCAATAACTATAGTAGGTAAGTTTACGAATTTATGGTTACATATTACTGGCTTCTTCGGTAGGCGAAACATATAAATTCATCATATATTTCTATGAGCCTGTAAATCATAAAGAACATGAACGCGCGAGGTTTTATTCCACTTGCCTAACGAACATTGCTAACGAAGTTATTTTCTGCTGGAAACTAATTAAAATTTCTGATTTTCAGTTACTTCATCTGCAATAACCCACCGACGGCTCACTATTGAGTACGGGTCTCTTGTATGGTTGGCCATAGACCACCACGCTGGCCAAGTGCGCATCGGCAACTTCAAATACCTTATGAGAACATGGCGGAGAACCTTGAGGCACGGAGATGTTATTTAATTGCTTCAAACGTAGTTATATAACTCCGAAAAGATAGCGGTTAATGGCCGGGATCGAACCCCCAACCTGCCGAATAGGAGGCCAATCTCTTAACCACTGGGCTTTCACCTCTTTTAGACAAGATGTTGTAGAATTAGGATATTATGGTGTGATAGTCTGCCTACGATTCTTGTATTCTTCTTGATTGTACCCACCAAGAGGGGTGTTATAAGTTTGACGTGTGTATCTGTCTGTGGCATCGTAGCTCCTAAACTAGTGAACCAATTTTAATTTAGTTTTATTTGTTTTAAAGGTGGCTTGATCGACAGTGTTCTTAGCTATAATCCAAGAAAATCGGTTCAGCCGTTTGAAAGTTATCAGCTCTTTTCTAGTTCTTACTGTAACCTTCACTTGTCGGGGGTGTTATAAATTTTTAATTTACACTTGTATGATGGTGTACCGTGTACAATAAAGCATATTTCATTTATTCATTCACACGTTAAATATTATACTACCGGTTAAGAAAGCAGATTCCTACATGAAGCTTAAAACACACCTATTTAGAGCTTTTAAAAATTCTGTACACTAATAAAAACAAAAATAACTTAGCAGTAAATTAGTTAGAGACGTCAAGCAACTTTGAAATATTTCCTCAAAGGCAAGTTTCACTCAATCTAGACTGGTTAGTTCGTAACAGTGTTAAAATTTAATTACTGTATTCAACATAGTAAAGCTGAATGTTCACGGGCAGGGCAAAGATTTTTTAACAAGTGTAAATTAAAAAATAACACCCTCGACAAGTGAAGGTTACAGTAATTAGAAAAGTGCTGATAATTTTCAAACGGCTGAACCAATTTACTTGGATTACAGCTAAGAACACTCTCGATCAAGCCACCTTTCAAACGAAAAAAACAAGAAACCAAATTAAAATCGGTTCAATAGTTTAGGAGCTACGATGCCACAGACAGATACACATATACACAGATACACGCGTCAAACTTATAACACCCCTCTTTTTGGGTCGGGGGTTAAAAATACCATTACAAAGTCGTTGAATCGTCCACGGAATCTACGCATACCACTACTGCACTCATTTGAAATGGTCATCCTACGAGAAGAATCAGCAAGAAATTCAGCATTGCCAGAGTGAACTAGAGTTAGGGAACTCTCGGTTTGATCCTGTATCGACGTTATGCCAAACATTAGGCTATGGTGACATAAAATCACTGAAAATTAGGGCTACTTTAGGGCTACTTGCGTCAACGTACTAACATTTGACACCTTTAGAGCCAATTCATACCAAGCACGTACACGTGACCACGCGTGTGGATCCATAGACATGACAGCCTGCATTACGTCTACGCAAACGTTCACGTCACGCAAGCGGTATGCCATATTATCTCATACAGTTCCATACCATATATTTAACAGGGTTAGCAAAGGTATCAATATAAGCAGAATAAATAAATTCGATCTAACCAGAGCAGTTAAAAGCTGGCTGGTAGCTAAGGGCTATGACGAAACAGAAAATATTTTAAAAGTCAAGAAATAGCGCGCGAGCATACACACCACACACACACACACACACACACACACACACACACACACACACACACACACACACACACACACACACACACACACACACACACACACACACACACACACACACACACACACACACACACACACACACACACAGACACACATACACAGTCATCTATAATTTTAGCCTAGTTTGAATATTAGAAATTAATTAAGAAAACTTTAAACTTTGTACTCCTACCTTCTGCAATACAGGTATTTCCTAGTGCAGAAGGTAGGAATCTCAATCTTGCTATGTAACCCATGTATGTATAAGTATCAAATAAAATTATTATTATTAAAAAATTATTAAACATTACAACGTCATGGTACGCGCTACGTCTACGCTTACGTGCTGCATACGCGTTTGGTGTGTCCCAGCTTTTAGTTAGAAGTTTCCTAACTGTCGTGGACTATGGCATTGCTTTTTAAGAATTCGACAAACAATAATAAGCCATGGTATCACCATCATCATAATCAAGCCACTATTGACCCGGTCTCAGCACCCGGGATTACTGGATGGAATGGAACCTGGCTTACACAACATAATAAGTAGGTACGGCCCAAGCTACCTACTAAGTCGGTGGTGTCACAGCTTTACAATGTCGTTAAAAGCCTTCAACACTTGGGAGACAAGTGCTAAAGTTTCAAAAATGAGCATATTTCGTACCGCTAATGAGGTTGTTAGTGGTCACAGAAATAATTAGTGAAAGCTAAAGTGCTAAAACTTAACGCACCTATAAAATGTTCTGTGACAGGTGACACGACGACGCGTGGTCCAACGTAATATTGGAGACTGCTGATAACCGCGACTTCGTCCGCATCAGTTTTGGTTTTTGAGAAATCCCGGGGGAACTCTTTGGTTTTCCAGGATAAAAAACCGGCCAAGTGCGAGTCAGACTCGCGCACCGAGGGTTCCGTACTCGGGTGATTTTTCCGACATTTCGTACGATAAGTCAGATAACAAAGTGATCCTATATGGGTTCCGTTTTTCCTTTTGAGGTACGTAACCCTAAAACTGTACTAAATCTGTACTAAACGTCAAAATCAGTTAAATGGATGGGCCCTGAAAAGTTAGCAGATAGACAGACCGACTCACTTTCGCATTTATAATATTAGTGTGGAGATGGACGAATGGATAGTCTCTTCGCTTATTTTTTTGTTATTGTAAAGGCTAGCCGATTTTGAACTATAATAGTTGAAATTTTCACAGAGTATGTATTTCTCTTGCCGCTATAACAACAAATAATAAAAAACTTAGATGGCGAATTTAAATTAACAAGTATATTGTTGTTTGTTTCCATCTAGGTACGTCTAAGTAGCGGTAACACAGCTCATCCATACTAATATTATAAATGCGAAAGTGTGTCTGTCTGTCTGTCTGTCTGTCTATCTGTCTGCTACGCTTTCACGGCTCAACCGCTGAACCGATTTTAATGAAATTTTGTACAGACTTAGGATACATTTCGGGGAAGGACATAGGCTACTTTTAATCCCGAAAAAACAAACAGTTCCCGCGGGATTCCTTAATACTCATCCGCTTGATCAATTTGTATGAAATTTGGTACCGAGGTAGCTTGCGTCCCTGTTATTGACATAGGCAACTTTTTATCCCGGAATATCAAATAGTTCCCACGGGATCTTTAAAAACCTAAATCCACGCGGAGTAAAGTATATTTTTGAAATGGTTGACAGGTGATAATTAAATACATGACAGGTGGACTGGACAAAACTTACTTTGGTTTACTTGTATACGGAATCCTAATTAAACATGCTTTTACAATAACGTTGATGCCGTTTTAAATGATAAATAAATTAATAATTATTGCCAATACAAATTGGATATTTAATTAAATATTTATTTATTAGTTGAAAACATACACAACCTATCAATAAACAGTAATTTTAGATTAATTAACATTCGTGCAATTAACAAAAATGTTACGGAACGCAAACGTATAGCTAAAACTTGTTAAAACAAAATACGATTTTATTACAATAATATCACTTCCGACCTTTAGATCTACGATTTATTTATTTATTAGCAAATAAAATAAAAATAGTATACTCAGCCACAAAAGTACTAGGTATACAGTCTGAGTCATTAATACATACCTAAAGCCTTTAGCAGTGATAGCCTAGTGGTTAATACGTCGGTTAATAATAATTCGAAGGGTTAGATTCCGGGTAGGCACCTCTAATTTTTCAGAGATATAAGCGTTTAGCAATTAATATAACCCTAAAAACATCATTAAGATATCTAGTTCTCCATAATGTTCCCAAAGCCTCAATAGCTCAACCGGCAAAGGAGTGGACTGAAAACCGTAAGGTCGACGGTTCAAACCCCGCCCGTTGCACTATTGTCGTACCTACAAGCACAAGCCCGACGCTTAGTTGGAGAGGAAAGGGGAATATTAGTCATTTAACATGGCTAATATTCTTTAAAAAAAAAAAGAAGGTGTGTGAAGTCTGCCAATCCGCATTTGGCCAGCCAGCGTGGTAGACTATTCCCAAGACAAGCCCTTCTGATTTTGAGAATAGACCCGTGCTCAGTAGTGAACCGGCAATGAGTTGATGAGAATGATGATAATTTTGATCTCTTGGTCCCGTGACGACCAACATTGCATTATTGCCATCTCTTTCTCGTTATACTACAGTAAATAAGTCTGCCATTCAAACATTTTTTGATTGGTTAGTTGGTTAGTTCTTAGACTGTCTTGGCAATCTTGCTGAGGCTGTGGCGTTATAAGTTGGAGGTCCCAGGTTTGATTCACAGCAAAGGCAATTTGGGAATTCATAATTTCAAAATTGTCTCCGGTCTGATCAAATCGACAGCGTATTCTGCCGTTTGATTGGTTGATTCGGTGTTCACATTTTTTCACTGCTAATGAAGGGGCAGAATTAGCTGCCGATTACGATAACGATGAATACCTTTTTTTATTACACAGTTGGGGGTCTGGTGAGAGGCTACGGCCGTGGCTATAGTTACCACCCTACCGACAAAGTCGTGTCGCCAAGCGGCTCAGTACAGTGCCGTGTAGAAACCAATAATTTTAATAAACATAACATCAAAATTTCTCAATTATTATCAAGTTGAATCCATTATACCATACAAATGCGCAAGTGTGTCTGACTGTTTGCTAACTTTTCACGGCCCATCCGTTTAATTGTTTTGACAAAATTTGGTACAGAGATAGTTTGCACCCCATGGAAGGAATTTTGAAAAATCTAAATCAACGTGGACAAAGTCTCGGGCATCATTTATTTCTTACTGATAAACCTATAAGGGGTAATAAAATAAGGGGTATGGGTTCAGTATATCCCCTCCAGGTTAGCCCACTTCTACCTGACTGCATCACCACTTACCTCCAGGTGAGATCGCAATCAAGGTAACTTGAAATGGAATTTAAAAAAAGCATTTCGCTTTTGACTGTACTGTGTACGGTAAAAGTCGTGACCGGTACGGTTTCGTGACCGTCGGTTGAGGTCGGAGACGCTTCCATACGATTAAATTAAGAATCGCTAATAGACCACGAGACAGGTGTAAGAGTGCCTTGCGAACTAGTGGATGGGCCCTTCGAAGATAAAAAACGCGCTCAAAAAGTTAATAGAATTTGCAAAAGTCTCTTGACTTTGTCAATGACGATGACGTAAGATTCAAGCGTATTTTTGCGGACGGAATTGTATGGGAAAGGCTAATCCATATACATCGATGGTACAGATAGTTCAATAGTAGGTAGTAGTAGAAGATTAAAGAAAGCTGCTTTCAAAGTTTTATGGTGATAGAATAAATCACCAGAATAAAGGAATATTCACGTTAGACCGTGCCAGGTCCGAACCCTTGCCTCGTCCAAGACACACAGATTGGAAATTTGTATGAGGTCACATCAGACCATGCCATGTACGTTTCCCGAGCCTACTGTGTAAATCTTTCAACCAGCTCTTGGTCTACAATGGCTACTTTGTTTATTGAATGAATTTTGTTTAAGGATGATCTAATTTCAGAAGAAGCGTGACGAATAAGGTTCTACAGAATTAGGCATGCATAGATGTGGAATTGAATTTAATATGTGGCCATGAGTTAGAAAAAAAAATACATATTTTTAAGATTCTAAAAGTTTGACATCTTTAAAAATTGGTGCTGTAGGTAAATACTACTTGTAATAATTTCATTAGGTTAGCTATGTGACAGTAGACTTAAAAATACGTACAAGTGAACCATAGTCCATAAAATCTCAAGGGAACTAAAGTCTCTGGAATTACTCTTTGGAACTAAGTATAACTTCTATATTTTTTAAAATTTAATTTAACAAACAACAGTTACATTGTTAAAATGTATAAGGCTCATCAGACATTATTTCAACATAATTTTTAAACCTGCATTTTATTGAATAAATGAATCATTCATTCATTCATTCATTCCTTAGATTTCTGCCGTGTCTATCATTTGAACTCTTCACGGGATGAATTTGAAATAGGTCATTTATTTTATTGCACTCACGTTTGCGAACATTACGTCAAAATCATATTAATAGTGTTTATTAATATAATAACAGCTCATCAAATCCTTGGAAGTGCATTATTGCATGGTTTCCTCACCTATATTGTAATTATATGTTAAACCTCGCAACGTTAATTAAACAAGTTTATCCTAGAAGGCGAACAGTCTAACAGCTTGTTCAACAAGTCTTAATTTAAGGCATTACTTGAGACGTGTTACTATTTGTAGGTATTAAGACTAAGTACCTGGCCTGTTCAAAACATAGTTTATATGGTAATTAAATTAATTCAAGCCAAGCACTTAAATAATAGTAATCTTATGTAGTACCTACCACAGTTCACGACAGGCTCCGACGTTACTTCGACGTCTACTTAATATTATAAATGCGAAAGTGTGTCTGTCTGTCTGTCTGCTACCTTTTCACGGCCCAACAGTTTAACCGATTCTGACGAAATTGGATACAGGGTTAGCTTATATCCCGGGGACGGATATAGGCTATTTTTTATCCCGGAAAATCAAAGAGTTCTCACGGGATTCCCAAAAATAAATTTGGTACGGAGGTATCTTGCGTCCCTGTAATTGACATAGGCAAACTTTTATCCCGGAATATCAAACGGGAACTGTTTAGGATAGGATCTTTAAAAACCTAAATCCACGCGGACGAAGTCGCGGGCATCCTCTAGTTTCAAATATTAAGCTATGGTGACGTAAAATCATAGAAAAATAGAGCTAAGATAGGGCTACCTACGTCAAATGTACTAGCGTTTGACGCCTGCCAGTGACGTCGAAGTGACATCGAAGAGAATATCTATCTATCTATCTATCTTTTCACGGTTAATCAGTTCAACCGATTTTGATGAAAGGTCCATTGCATTCAAGAGATGGAACATGAGCCCAAAAAATCAAAGAATTCCCACGGGATTTTTAAAATATCGCGAAAGATTTCGCAGACGTCATCTACTGTTTAATAAAAAGTTGATGACGTAACTTTTTAAGTGCAATCAATGCGATTTTTTTTGCCAATACGTGATATCTACCTACAATAAAACTTTTAGACTAATTAATCAAACTATGATTATTAACATTGAGCTTAACATTAGCTTGAGTGCATCTATACGATTTAACCTCTGTTCGGATAAACAATGAGAAAATTGATTATATTAAAATTTAATTGCATTTATCGTTGCATTATGCCTAAATCCTTCTCATTCTAAACGGAAACTCGTACCTAGTCAGTAGGCTGGTGATGGTTTTATGTTGTAGGTTAGCGGAAACTGGATTTTTCTGCTTATTCAATAGTGGGAGGGCGGGCGCCGCATATCGCACACTGCACATTGTACCACACACATTTGTCGATTTTGACGGATTATAGCAATTTAAGCTTTACAAATTTTTTTTATAATTCTGATTTTAAATAATTATCTATGTTTATCCAAAAGTGAGACTCACACATTCAGAAAAACTCACTATCACACAATTATTATTTGTAAACTATGATCAACCCATTTCCATCCCACTACTGAGTACGGGTCTCCTCTCAGAATGAGAAGGGTTTAGACCATAGTCTGCCACGCTGGCCCAATGCGGATTGGCAGACTTCACACACCCTTGAGAACACGGAGAACTCTCAGGCATGCAGGTTTCCTCACGATGTTTTCCTTCACCGTTAAAGCAAGTGATATTTAATTGCTTAAAACGCACATAACTGAAAAGTTAGTGGTGCGTGCCCGGGATCGAACCCCCGACCTCCGATTAGGAGGCGGACGTTCTAACCACTAGGCTATCACAGCTTAATAAATTATAATTTATATTAATAAACAATGCAAACCAATAACATGAACACAGAACTCGATTAGGCTCACACAATCACATATTTGGACTCGTCAAGAGGTCCTTGAGATTATTTTTCGGAAATGAAGCTTAGTTCAGTGTTCAGTGGGACTTGGTCGAGTGATCGTTGCGCTCCGTTGGACAAACAACGATGTCTTGGGTCAATATACTAGCACAATATGATTTTGGATTTAGAACCCTAATGTATGAAGAAAGTTGGATGTGGTAACTGATATTTTGCAAAATCCATTCTGATCCATACATGCTAATATTATAAATGCGAAAGTGTGTCTGTCTGTATGCTAGCTTTTCATGGTCCATCCGTTTAACCAATTTTGACCAAATTTGGTACAGAGATAGCTTGCATCTTTGGGATTATCATCCCAAAGATGCAAGCTATCTCTTATACATATTAGTCCCTCTTCGGGATTTTTAACATAGTAGGTATATGTTCAACACGCCATATTTATAAACAGGCGTTACTTTACTAAAGTCCATGATACAATTACAAGGAACAAAAAGCTTAATTTGCTATAATCCGCAGAAAGTTTCAGCTTATTATAGCAAAATAAGCTTTTGGACCCTTGTAGATTTAATATTATGACGGTGATGCGACCTTGAAGTTATTTCACATCTCGAAATCAGCCGAACATCACAACAATCGTACAAACTTCAATAACCATGATATGTATCACTTTTTATAACTATGTAAAAAAAATCGATTACAGAATATGGTAGTAAATAATATTATCTATCTAGGTATTATTTCTTGTCATGTCCATTATTTTTTAACTCCACTGTCCGAATAAATTCAATAAGGTGCGCGTGGGCAATGTTATCTTAGAAAGCAGACTGGAATGCGACGTGTAATACCAGAGTCCGAATTATAAACCTCCAGTAATGAGTGCCACTACACATTATTCCTATGAAAACCATCTCAGACATCATACAGATAGTATTTCATGTTGCCAGAAAGCGCACACTTTAGACTTTCAGACACAGACTCCACACAATATAAAGCAATATTTTAAGTAATCTGTAAAATTGTCTGAATGCATTACCTATTTATTCAGACTGTAGTTCATTACATTACTATCATTCAAGTTATCAGTAAAAAAACTGCATACTCGTATCATTCATCAGTAGACCTTTATAGATAGCATGATGTTCTCATGTAGTACAGTAATATAGTTGCAATTTGGATTTATTAGAGAACTAGCCGATGCCCGCGACTTCGCCCGCGTGAATTTAGGTTTTTTGAAATCCCGTGGGAACTCTTTGATTTTCCGGGATAAAAAGTAGCCTATGTGCTAATCCAGGATATTATCTATCTCCATTCTGAATTTCAGCCAAATCCGTCCAGTGGTTTTTGCGTGAAGGAGTAACAAACATACACACACACACACACACACACACACACACACACACACACACACACACACATACAAACTTTCGCCTTTATAATATTAGTGTGATTAGCTGATGCCCGCAACTTCGTTTGCGTGAATATAAGTTTTTAAAAAATCCCGTGGGAAATCTTTGATTTTCCAGCATAAAAGTAGCATATGTGGTGTATATCCGGTAGTTTTGAAAGAGTAACAAATATACACACATACAATTACACAAACTTTCGCATTTATAGTATTAGGTATTAGTGTGATATACCTTTGCGATCAAATTGTACCTAGTAGCTAAAATACAATTAGTGTACTAAATGCTTTGTAAGCTACCGTATTTTTTCATTATAACAAACATAATTTTGAATTTTTTTATCAGTTTTAATATAAACTATCAAAAGACAATATTTTGTCTTATGTATGTGCAAGTAGCATTTGGTTCCACATGAAATTCGGTTGTCATTATATTTGTTCTCAACGTTTATTTTGTCTTTTGTAGATAACTTATAAGTGCTTATCTGATTTTGAGCATACTCGTATTCAGTAGCAGAGGCACAGGCAGAGGTCTGCTTTCGATTAAAATATGCGCTTTAAGTATCTCACGACCTTCATATCAGACTTTATACAAACGTAGATTCTCATTTGAAAATTAAAGATTATACGAATTTACGATATACTATACTATAACTATTAGGTCACAAGCGACGAATCGACCTAGCCGAAACGGGTGTATCGGCAAAATCAAGTGAAATCAAATAGTCCACCACGCTGGTCAAGTGCAGAATGGCAGACTTCACACACTTTTGAGAACATTACGGAGAATTCTCAAGCATGCATGCTTTATTCTCATAATAATTTTCTTCACCGTTAAAGCAAGTGATAAATGCGTGTCCAGCATCGAACCCACGATCTTCTGAATAGGAAGAAAACCAACTTTTTAACCACTAGGCCGCTGTGCTTGCAAATGTAAGCATCGTCACCTATAATTTCACACATATCTAGGAAAGGTGTTAAGAAACCCGGTGTCATCCTTATCACGGAATCTTTACACATTCGCGATGGGTCTAAACTGGTTCCTAATTGTGGTAGACTTTTATGCTTCGTGACATTTGAGCTGACCCGCGGGTCACAGCCAGGTCACAAGTCACAAGTCGACCTAGCCGAAACGGGTGTATCGGCGAAATCAAGTGTTATTTTATGTTTGCGTTGCAAAATATATTTACAACACAATATGCAAACGCTATGCGAGTGCAAAAGCTATTAACGGACGTGTGGGTAAATAAAGTTACGTTTAATCTGGCCGCACATGGTTTATCGTGTGAGCAATTGAGGCCCTAGCGCATAACAGCTGAGCTGTACAAATAATTTGTAGCATTGTCAATGACACTGCCAGGTGATATGGGTGATTTGTAAGCTTGTTTTATAAAAAAAACTAGAGGATGCCCGCGAGTACGTCCAAGTGGACTTAGGATTTTAAAAATCCCGTGGGAACTGTTTGATTTTCCGGGATCAAATTTGCCCACGTCAATTTCAGGGACGCAAGCTACCTCGGTACCCAATTTCATATAAATCGGTTAAGCGGATGGGTCTTTAGAAATCCCGCGGGAACTGTTTGATTTTCCGGGATAAAAAGTAGCCTGTGTCCGTCTCCGGGATATAAGCTAACTCTGTATTAAATTTCGTCAGGATCGATTTAACTTTTGGACCGTGAAAAGCTAGCAGACAGATAGACACACTTTCGCATTTATAATATTAGTATGGATGTAGTTAAATAAATTGTTTCACTTTAATGTTTTAAGTTAACTGTAACTCTACTCTATCTGTCCAATAAAAAAGAAGCCCGTTCTCGCCTTGATTGCTTGAAATAGCCTTCATGTGTGGATATAGATCGAGTGCAAGCGATTGTCAAGTTAGCAGCCAATTTTTCAGATAATTTAACATAGTGGAGCTATTGCCAGACAATGGACCGTTGCTTGTACAAGCGTTCAGTTGCTTAAGCTAATTGACATCAAATAAAAGTTGGTTGTTAGCTGGAAAAATCGATAAAGAGCTCAAACGATAAGTTCGGGCGACTAAAGTCAATGTTTTTTTTTTTTTTTAATTTATTTAATCAAAATAATTTAACAAAGGATCTATAATATTATAGCTCGCCAAACTGGTCTGTGCGGCCAGCCTTTGAAGATCTCATTAGAAACGTTTTTACGTCGTCAAGGCACCAGTTTAATTACTGGTCGTAAATGAGACACGTTCACTTTTAACACTTGATTCATTACAATGTAACCTATCGTTGGTTTGCCTCAATGTACTAATTCTGTTGTACACAGTCAATATTAAATCGATGTAAAATAACAAGTGTAAATTAAAAATTTATAACACCCCCGACAAGTGAAGGTTACAGTAACTAGTCCATTTTGGCACCACACACCACGCGTCCCATTTCATATTTTATTTATTTTAAGTTATATTTTTGTTGGTACCAAATAAACAGTTTTTCTTTCTTTCTTTCTAACTAGAAAAAGCTGATATTTTTCAAACAGCTGAACCGATTTTCTTGGATTATAGCTAAGAACACTCTCGATCAAGCTACCTTTCAAACAAAAAACTAAACTAAAATCGGTTCATTAGTTTAGTAGCTCCGATGCCACAGACAGATACACACGTCAAACTTATAACACCCCTCTTTTTGGGTCGGGGGTTAAAAATATGTGATATATCATAGCGATTTGTCAAATTTCTCAAAGGCATCTTCACTGAAAAGATAATTGAAAACGCAAAATAAACCATTAGTCTATGTAAGTATAATAGGATTACCCCATAAATTGTTGCGGCGGAGGTCAGGGGGTACAAATTAATAAATTAAACGTTGCCACGTTAACACGGGAATATTCATTGCTGCCATAATGTATGATGAATGCAGTGAGAATAGACTTGGGTAGTTCGTTAACGAAAGATACAAATGAACTATATCATTATTCAGACGTTAACGTTCGTACCTACTACATGGAACACAAGTGTAAATTAAAAATTTATAACACCCCCGACAAGTGAAGGTTACAGTAACTAGAAAAGAGCTGATAACTTTCAAACGGCTGAACCGATTTTCTTGGATTATAGCTAAGAACACTCTCGATCAAGCCACCTTTCAAACAAAATAAACTAAATTAAAATCAGTTCATTAGTTTAGGAGCTACGATGCCACAGACAGATACACAGATACATAGAAACACAGATACACACGTCAAACTTATAACACCCCTCTTTTTGGGTCGGGGGTTAAAAATATTAGTCTTGAAGGCGTTCTCATAACAAAGCCAAATAATTCATGAGTGGTGATCATATCCACGCTTGACAAAAGTTCAAATCAATATTCTACACTATGAACTATATCACTTAGTAAAAAATATTTCTAGACCTTTCTAAATATATTAATATCATCAATCGTTCTGTTCCTCCGCAAATAATACGAACTTTTAAAACCCATGCATCAGTTGACGAACCGTATTACCTTTGAAATCAAATAAACAGCACTTTACTCTACAACAATAAAAAAAAAATGAAATAGAGAAAACTGTCCACGGCCATACCTTACGTCAGAATTTTTGGTAGGATTTTCATATTTTATTTTTATTTTATCACTAGCTGACGCCCGCGACTTCTTCCGCGTGGATTTAGGTTTTTCGAAATCCCGTGGGAACTCTTTGGTTTTCCGAGATAAAAAGTAGCCCATGTGCTAATCCAGGATATTATCTATTTTCATTCTGAATTTCAGCCAAATCCGTCCAGTAGTTTTTGCGTGAAGGAGTAACAAACATACACACACACACACACACACACACACACACACATACAAACTTTCGCCTTTATAATATTAGTGTGATTATAGCGCTGAACTAAAGAACTAATTAAGAGAACAGTTCATTGAGCCAAAAGATTCATATCTCGCTTTTCAGTGAGCTATTTCGCGCAGCTCTATCGCGAGAAATATGCGCAAGCGCACAGGCACAGTAACAATGCTATGGTCGCATGAACGGGATGAAATACTAAGTGGAATTCAGTTGCTTGGGACATGTTTATTGGAGCTTTAGAGGTAAATCTTGGGCTTATTGATTGGTAATAAGCTATTATTGTGAGCACAGTTCTGTCTAGTTGGTTGAGTCTAAGATATATTTGTAGCTTATAACAAAGAGTAGGAAAAAAGTTGAAGTTAGTAGCGTTTTAGGGTTGCGTACCCAAAAGGTAAAAACGGAGCCCTATTAATGTCACTCTGCTGTCTGTCTGTCTTTTAACTGTCAAATAACGTCGGACTCGAACACGGAGGGTTCCGTACCACACAACCACAAATTCAATATTTTCGGATTTTTCCCTGTAAGTACTTCTACCCGCCAAATTTTATGACCCTAAGTCTACGGAGGTTGATTCTCTTGACGGTTCTTGACAGACAGACAACGAAGGGTTCCCATTTTTCAATTCAATTCGTAATTTTCAATTCAATTCGTTTTAAGGTACCTATATTGTAGTGTTATAGTGATCAAATAAAAAAGTTTTCTTTCTTTCATTTCATTTTTCTCTAGAGATACGGAACTCTAAAAATCATTAATCAAATCATTGAAAAGAGCAACCGCCGAGTTTCTTGCTGGTGCTTCGGTAGGAAAGGAATTCCGAACCAGTGGTAGATGCTCTTGGCGATTCAAAAGTACTTGTAAAAGTCTAAATGAATAAAAATATTTTGAATTTGAATTACAACATGAAGTATCGTCTTTGTTTCCAAGAAGTAGCATGTAGTCCCTACAATAGGTATAGCGTTAGGTACTAGGTAGGTATAACATAAGTGGATGCATCTTCCGATCGGCTAACGGTGCAGCGGTATTACGACCTAGCGCACCTCATAAAATGGACGTGAACTATAGGACTATAGGTATTTGCTAGGGATGGCTTTACGCAACAGAGAAATCCATAAAATCCTTTGAGGATCGAACAAATTGTATGATTTTATTACTATGATGATATTGATAAGTTAGTAGGTACTTCACAGTTCACACCTGTTGATAAGTGACGATGGAGTTTAATATGAAAACTGGTTAACTTGGAGAGACTTAAGCTGAAATCTATAAAGCGCACTTTGACTTTGCTCTGATTTAAGTTTGAGTTAAAACGAGACAGATTTATGTGAGAGATATAGCTCTGTCTCGTTTTAACTCTGTCTTAAGTCTAAGCAAAGGCAGAGCGCGCTCTATAGATCTCACCCTTAGATTAACTCGAGGAGAGATATGGTGGTTAAGTTAAGTAGATATAGAAGTTTATTTCAATATCATTTGCCTTAACTTAATGGTGAAGGAACATTGTGAGGAAATCTGTAAGTTTCAGAGTTCTCAAAGGTACGTGAAATTTACCAATTTACACTTGGCCAGAGTGGTGGCTTATGAAATGGCCTAAAAACCCTAGAAAAATATTTTTATAACCTACCCTTATATCCGATACCTATAGAAGTTATTCATTTAAACAATTCATTCACCGTTACAGACTTGCATAATATTTAACAAAATTAACTCAGTCTTAATTTCAACGCAGACTTGCGATAAAATGACTAATAGCGCATATTGTCTGCGGCCAGTATCGGCCGTCGACGCAATATATCGCACACATCGCAGGTCAGCGCGCGACCTGCGCATCCTCGTATTAGTGCGGCTATATAGATACACTATATGGTTGCGCGCTCTGGACTGCGCAGACTTGAGACAAAAATGTCCCGGAATAAAATTTGATGCTAAGACAGCTACGAGTGTTTGACTAGGACAGAACACAAAAAGAAACTTCTGCCTTTAGCCTTACGGCATACTTTATGTTATACTAACATAAGGCCAAGACTTCGTTCGGGTGGATTACACAAATTTCAAACCACTGTTTTACTCCCTTAGGGGTTGAATTTTGGAAAATCCTACTATCTTAATGGGTGTCTACGTCATAAAATCATCTATTTGTATGCCAAACAGCCCAATCCATCTAGTAGTTTGAGCTGTGCGTTGAGAGATCAGCCAGTCAGTCATAGGGTGAATTCGGAATTATCATTTTTGATTAAAATTGTTGTAGTTTGTAGTTATGAAGATTGACCTTAGATATTTTCATGCAAAAGTTATGCCTAAGGTAAAGATTTTTGATATTGATTATCTCAATAAATAACATGGTGATTTATTCATTGTGTCTTTACCTTAACCATCCAGTGTCCCCCCACATTCCCCTATCTGTGTATCTGTCTGTGGCATCGTAGCTCCTAAACTAATGAACCGATTTTGATTTAGTTTCTTTTGTTTGAAAGGTGGCTTGATCGAGAGTGTTTTTAGCTGTAATCCAAGAAAATCGGTTCAGCTGTTTGGAAGTTATCAGCTCTTACTAGTTACTGTAACCTTCACTTGTCGGGGGTGTTATAAATTTTTAATTTAGGTACACTTGTCCTTTTATATAGTTTATGTATTTAGATTATTAGCAAACTTCAAAGATTTCTTATCAATAGGAAAGGATGTTTACTATTTCTTCATTAAAAAATAACCAGGATGTCTTGACGCAAGTCTGCGGAGGATTTCAGCAATAAAAGCTACGAGCTTTTAGTTTAAAGCCAGCCGTAAATAAGCGCGTCCATTGTATTTATGTGTTATGTAATTTGAACTCCGCCGTACGGCCCTTTGATATTGTGCAACGATTTCTTTAATAAATATATTCCACGCTAATGAAAAACCTCTTAAGTAAACAAAGATATCTATCTAGGGGATAGAGAGTTTATGGCGACGTTTTCATGTGAAAATTTGATATCTAAGTTATAAACCGTTGCTTTTAGGTTATAGTGGGAAAGGAAAAGTTGACAAGTGAACTAAGGACCTTACCAGTTTCTCAACAGATCTAAAAATGAGCATGATTAAGATGAAAATCATGTATAATGCTCATGTCCCGTCCTAGTATGTGGGGTATATTGACACACACAATTCGACACACTATTTATTTTTATTATTATTTATATTTACAATGAGTAAATAATTAATCGTTGAGAGTTCTGTACTCGAAATCGCAGACGAGTATGCTATGTACCTATACCTGGGACACACAATCCAGTTAGGTAGGTCCGATTTTGAAAAAGAGAAAGGGTCCTATCCAGCTTTGGAAGTTCCGAGATGTCTGGTCGTCCAATATTCCTCAGGGCTTTGAATAGTGCATGTTGCCAGTGACGTCTTGAGGATCCGAAACATGATCGCTAACTATGGGCCTCATTAGAAAGCTCAGAGTCTCTCTGTGGGCAAGGAAGTGAGCCACGCTTGGAGTTTTTCTATGTACTTAATCAAATCAGAAATAAGGAGATCCAACATTGCACAGGAAAGCGCAGCATTGGAACTTGGTAGACCCCTCACTTGGTAGATAGACGACATCAGATGAATAGCAGGGAGCCGCTGGATTCAGGCGGCGTAAGAGCGTGGCGTGTGAAAGTCCCTACAGGAGACATGTCCAGGATCAACCACATGCACTGATTTGGCATGATTTTTTAACCAAACAAGTGTAAATTAAAAATTTATAACACCCCCGACGAGTGAACGTTACAGTAACTAGAAAAGAGCTGATAACTTTCAAACAGCTGAACCGATTTTCTTGGATTATAGTTAAGAACGTTCTCGATCAAGCCATTTTCAAACAAATAAAACTAAATTAAAATCTAGTTTAGGAGCTACGCTGCCAAAGACAGATACACAGATACGCAGACACACAGATACACACGTCAAACTTATAACACCCCTCTTTTTGGGTCGGGGGTTAAAAAACCAGAAAAAAATCGGGGGCCAATCAATTAAAAGTAGCCAAATGATCCATTTTATTAGATTTTTGTCACTTTTCCTATCTGTCAGGTAAATTGCATTATTGTCTTAAGTAAATGAAAAATAATTTAAGATCACGCGACGCCAAACACAGGAAAGCTATTAAGTGCGACCACTTTTATTGTTCATTAAATATTTATAAGAATTGTTGTTTATTTAGTTTTATATTTGTCTTTTTGTTTTAGTTTTATAGGTTTACTGTATTTTACGTGCTTTAAATTTAGTGCCAATGTGGTCCGAATGTGGAGATACAAAAAATATGACGAGTAGACGATTCGTGCGGCTAATTGGCACCGGCTCCAAAAATGTTAATATAGAACTAAGTAACTACCAACATTAACTCTTGTACTATATTCTTGTATATTATCTTCTTGTATATTTGGTAATAAATTAGATTATTTTTTAATTTTTAGTGTTTGTGGTTATTGAAATCGGTTTTTATTTTATTATTTCATTTTTTTTTGTGTCAATATTATAAATTATTTTAATAATGATATGAAACAAATAAGTTATTTAGATAAAACAAAATAAAGTAAAAAAGAGCACAGATTTTGATTTTTATCATTACCAAGAATTGGCCTGATATAGTTCTAAGCAACATATCGATACATTTTATGTTATATCGGACAGTACGTTTATCGTGTTACTTTATATACTAAAATGCATTGACATGAAAAGCGTAGTCTCAGCTCAGCAGTGGTTTGAACATCAAGATTCGCGTGTTTTTTAGAAATGTCGAAAACCGAATATCGAAGCGTCACAAGTTCCCGTTTAATGAAGACTTATCTCCCGCCCAAATAAAAGAACGATTAGATGATGTGAACAAGGACTCTTTCCTTTTGTATAGCACAGTAAGAAACTGGGTGAAAGAGTTTGGCTTCGGGAGAGAAACGGTCGAAGGCTTCGGCCATGACGGTCGACCGGTGAAAGTGTTCTCTCCTGAAACTATTGCTGTAATCGAAGAGGAGGTTTTAAGTGACCGCCGTTTGAAGATTAGAGTAATTGCAGCTAGACTTAGGCTCTCTATAAGTACCATCCATTGTGCAATCCATGACCATCTTCGTATGAAAAAAGTCAGTGCAAGATGAGTTCCGAAACTTCTTTCAGCTGTCCAAAGACAGGAGCGAGTACGCTGTGCAACCGAGTTTTTAGGACTTTGGGACGAAAACCCAAAGAATGTAATCGAGCGGCTACTTACTGGTGATGAAACTATGGTCTTATATCATGATCCAGAAAGCAAGCGCGAGTCAATGGAATGGTGTTACAAGGGTGAAAAGCCATCTAGAAAGGCAAAGGTGCAAAAATCCACCAAAAATGTCTTGTGTACAATCTATTGGGATTCTCAAGGGATTTTGATGGTAGAATTTAAAAAACGTAATACAATCGTGAACGGCGAATATTATGCTTCATTACTATATAAACTGCGAGACACGATTAAGGAGAAGCGCAGAGGCAAGTTGTCTTAAAGCGTCCTGTTGCTCCACGACAACGCACCCGTTCACACTGCCGGTGTTCCGAAGGCTGCAGTTTGTGAATGCGGGTTCACGGAACTGGAACATCCACCGTATAGTCCAGGCCTGGCCCCCTCAGACTATTATTTGTTCCCAAATTTAAAGCGGGGCTTAAGAGGAAGGAAATTTTCAAACGATGAAGAGTTGCAGGCGGCCGACTTTAGTCATTTTGAAGACAAATATTGAAGTCACTTTTATGAAGGTTTAGAGATGTTAGTCCTCAGAAGTCAAAAGTGTGTTTATATTAGTGGAGATTATATAGAAAAATAAAATTGGTTTCATCTCATTTTGTTGACTATTTCATAGCTAGGCCAATTCATTATGGGACCGCCTAGGTAAATACTGTAGAAAGAAATCGTCAAATGACAAGTGGTCATCAACATAGAACTAAAATGGGCTTGTTATTTTTGTTACAATCTCGACAGCTCTTAATAAAAGTGTAAGACAAATGAAATGCAATTGTAATGTTAATACCAAATAGTGATGTCGCCATCATACGTATCGTCAATCGGTACAGTTACCATCCTAGTAGAAAAAAAATCAGGATTCGATGATCGAGTTTTTTTCGCAATCGATAAAATAACCACAGCTCGACGAAGGCTGTCATGTATAATGTATATGTTAACTTTAATCATCAACCATCCATTGTATATTAAAGCAAATGAATAAATGCGCATTTTTCTTGGCTATGTGACCGTAGTTACTACGGCGTAGTACCTACTCAAGTGTTAGGCAGAGATTACAGAACGCACTTTGAATTTGCTCACACTTAAGACACTGTGAAAACGAGACAGTGTTATACCGTTGGCATAAATCTGTCTCGTTTTAACTTAAGTCTAAGCAAAGTCAAAGTGCGCTCTATAGATAGATAGAGAACCTTAGAGTGTCAGAGGTCTCTATTATTGGATAAATCCTGACAAGATCCTAGTAGATTCAGTTTTTTGGTGAC
This sequence comes from Maniola jurtina, assembly GCF_905333055.1. Classification (NCBI taxonomy): domain Eukaryota; kingdom Metazoa; phylum Arthropoda; class Insecta; order Lepidoptera; family Nymphalidae; genus Maniola; species Maniola jurtina. Next base: position 14,125,690 of record NC_060037.1, on the reverse strand, counting down.
CCCAACCATGGACAAGTGTCTCGAATTTCACTCATTACCATTACAATCGAGTGAGTCGATAATCAGCTTATTTCAAGAGCTGAACAAACCCAACTTGTATTCGTGCATAATTAATACGAATGCTTTTACATAACTGTTTGTTTTACTGCCATTGATATAAAAACACAAGATACAAAGTTGCATGGGCTCAGAAAAATAATTAGACGTTATTTTATAATCAAAACCATTTGATAAGCATCTGTCAGACAAACATTTTTTTGGATAAATTAAAGATTGTGAATTTGAATAGTAAGCAATAAAATGTAAAACTATCTTGATGAGCTATAGAAATACCTGGTAAATAAGGGTCTGTTGATTAGGTATTTATCTCTAACTGGTTAGGGACGCTTATTTCTATCGACAAAAATCAGAAATAAACATTGCGGTGGCATCTTTCGAGGAATTTTTTAACATTTTGTTATGGGCACTTGACATCTAAATTGAGATATCTTGGATATTTATATCATTGTTTATCGCTGATAATGTTATTTTTAACCCGTTCTCAATTATGGTCTTCTCAAATTTTATTGCACCACAGTAATGTTCATTAATTGCTTGTATTTTGGTAATGCTATATCTATATGATAGATCTTTTTTTCTGTCATTAACATAGAACTTTCTTGACATTTTTATTCAAGTTAAGTTTTTATTTGACAATGTTTCAATTTAATGACACAAGCTAAAACCACTCAGGAATACGTTTAGGTTTTGACAGTTTTGATAGAAAATCCCTCAAATTTTACGAGCAAATAGATTACCTAACTATAAAACATCAGCCCATTTATTGAATCATATTGTATGCACGAACACAAAACTTACAAAAATGAGTTTTTTTTAATTACAAAATGTCTAAGTATAGTTTTGTCTTGGTTAAGAATTGGCGCTTCCAAAAAAAAATACTAACCGATTTACTTACAGTCACTTAATTAAAAATTAACTTGAAAAATTAAAACTTGCCTATTACAAAGCTTACCTAGTACTTAATTCTAACTTTTTGAACTCTACATAACATTTTCTCGTCTAAATAATTTGCCTAAGCTCTCCAAACCAGTGGCACAGTCATTATGTATGTTAAATAGGTGCCTGTAAAGTAGACCTAAGGTTTCATTATACTTTTTGTTACCCGTAATCGATTCCTCGAAATAAAATCGAGTAACATACAGTATCGATAACGAAACGAAAGAAACACGTCACTTTTAATTTCACTGACATCATGAGTTCCGATAACATCGAACATGTGACCTTTGCTCGAGAATCCCGGCCAGTGCGGAGGTCGGGTACGTAGGGCCGTTGGATCAGCGATTTTATTGAATACCTAAGCAAATGCTTAAAATAAACTAAATGAATAATAAATGATTATTAACAAAATAAAAATTGAATAACTGTTTTTTTAATAAATTTAGAGTGATGATTTTATTTGTGACATAATAATGTCATTTAAATTATTTAACATTTTACTTAGTGCATTTTTAGGACATTTTTAACATTGTACCATAATCTTTTCACATTGCACGCCTTGTATGGTACAAAAATAAATGTATGTTTAACATTTTAGATCAACTCTCTATTAAATACGTCTTATTGGCACAAAAATAAATGTAAGTTTAGCATTATTAACTCTCTACTTTAAATATTTTTACTAGAAGATCATGAAAGAACCTGGTAATATCAAGTTTTTGAACAAATAAATACCTAATTTACCCATTCAGATACAAGTTAGCCCCTGATTGCAATCTCACTTGGTGATAAGTGATGATGCAGTCTAACGGTAAGTTGCTTGGCGGCGCGGCTGTGCCGGCAGAGTGGTAACCTATTTACTGGAATACTCTCCTATTGAGTGTTTGTAATTGTAGAAAAGAAATATTTAACAATCATTACGTTTTTAATATATCTGTACTTTCTATTATAGAATCTTTCTCTCAAAATTTACTGTTTTTTTTACACAACTATAAATAAATACTCATGTATTTAATGTCATGTATGTAAATGTAAAAAAAAACTTGAATAAAATATCTATGTATATTGAAAACTTGTTAGAAATCGCTCGTCTAACAGCTCAACACTAATCTCGAATCTAGAAAACAATATCGATAACGCGGGGCGGAGCGGGCCCGCCCTACACGAATAAATATTTAATTAAACATGAATGATCACGAATTATTTCCATGCCCAATGAAATCATCTTCAATTTTTTTTTCTTTGTATGATACATTTCCTATTCTAATAATATATTGTACATGTACCTATTATGAAGTCATAAATGTAGGTAAACATCATTTTTAGATTTATAAAAAAAAGCTTCATAAAAAAAATGCATCCTTAGGATTATCAAAATATTTATCTATTTAACTAGATGATAGACACCAGTGAATTCCTTGAACTCTTGATTTTGGATAAAATCGCTTGATTTCCTTATGTTAATTAGGTAGGTAAAGTGGATAGGCCATTTTTGTACATTATCCTTCATACATTACATTTCGTACATTATTTTCGTATATTATCGTAGCTTCAATAACTGTAAAACTAATTATTATTTTAAACTATAAAGAAAATATATTTGAGACCCAACCATACAACAGACCCTTTCATTTGGTAACTACGTTAGGTAAACTGTAAAGTTTACAAAATTCAATCAGTTCAGTAGATTCGGAGCAAACTGGCTGTGACAGACGTAAGACTGACAGACAACCCAGCCTAGAGACAGACAGACACACGAATGATCCTTTATCACACTATAATATTATAAAGGCGAAAGTTTGTATGTGTGTATGTGTGTGTGTGTGTGTGTGTGTGTATGTTTGTTACTCCTTCACGCTAAAACTACTGGACGGATTGGGCTGAAATTTAGATTGGAGATAGATTATACTCTGGATTAGCACATAGGCTACTTTTTATCCCGGAAAATCAAAGAGTTCCCACGGGATTTTTAAAAAACTACATCCACGCGAACGAAGTTGCGGGCATCAGCTAGTTAATGATAAACCTAGGAGCTCGTCACACACAGTTGATTAAGGAATTCTGATGAAGAGAACTCCTTTATCAGGGGAAGACCCTGATAAAGGAATTCTCATCTGGAATGTATAAGGGAATATCTAATGCAACGTACATTTTTCCCACACTAAAACGTTAGTACCATAGAAATTGGCGAAGCGACGCGGCCAGATACAGGCAGGGGTGGTGCCCGGAGTAATTAATACACGCCCATTTCACGGGAAGCGAACCCGAGACCCGCAACCTATAGTTAGAGAGTAGGGAAAACATGTACGCCTATAAGGGTGAGTTTCCACTGAAGCGAAACGAACACTTACTTAAGAAACCAATGAGGTTATTTTTGGATTACTTACGTGATAATTTTTATTATATCATCTAAGTACCTATACCTACATTATTTCACCCAGTGTCAGAAGGGCTGACGCATTTTTTGCGCAAAGAATCAACCTGACTGTTCAGCGTAGAAATGCAGCTGGTGCCATTCTACGTAGGCATGTTTTTACAGTGAACAGATCCATCCTAAGTTTTATTTAAAAAATGTTTGAATATATACAAGAAGAAAAATATGTAAGAGAAAGCTATTTGGTACAAATATAGCTTGCTTCCTGAATACGGATACAGGCTACTTTCAGTCTGAAAAGTCGACGAGCTCCTTGGGATTTTGAATTTTATCCAAAATTCACGCGGACCGACAAAGTCGCGGGCATCATCTTGTCAAAAATAAAGCACAGACACTTTTGATTGGCTGACACATGGCTGACACTTTCTCGCTATTGGCTGTAATGTATTTTTGCAGCAAGAACATAAATTCAGCCAATCACAGCAATTGTAGATACCTAAAGGATGAAGTAATAATATCCGTGTTGGCCCGTAGGCGCTTTTAACATACCTATTTATATAAAACGTTACTTAGTAATCTGTAATTTATAGTAATACCTAATGGGTTGATAATAACTAATTAAAGTACGTCGCTGCTTGTAATTATTAGTTTAATTGTAATCAATACCTAATTGCTATTAGGCTTAGTACCTAGTCCCCGGAAGTAATTCGAATTTATGTAATATTTCACAACACAGGTGGTAATTTGCAAGTCTGTTTCGGGTAACCACCTTTATTAGAAAAGGTTATCTTATTATGTACTTTGTATAGGGTAGTTATTTAATTCTATAAATAGGATAGACGTTACCGGTGCGAGGTCGCCTATCCAGCACATTGGGACCCCCAATGTGCTGGATAGGCAATCCCAGCTCCCCCAATGGGAGAGTGCATGAGGAGACCCCACACTAACAAAATGACGCCAAACAAAATGATCCTGTAAGGGTTCCGTTTATCCTTTTGAAGTACGGAACCCTAAAAACACGAGTAAACGAATTGAAGGCATCCGCTAAGTCACGCATGCTATAAAATAAATGAAAATAAATAAATAAATATCGTGCGAACTGAGCCGTCACGAGCTGTGTGTGATTCTACATCGTAATCTAATAACAAACAGCTTAAGGCGAAGCTACGAGAAAAAATATAATACAAGCAATGGAATATCAAAGAAGTAACATAAAAAACAGGACATTCATCAACAAGTAGATAATAAAAAACCGGCCAAGTGCGAGTCAGACTCGCACATTGAGGGATCCGTACTCGGGTATTTTTTCTAGCATTTTGCACGATAAATCAAAAACTGTTATGCATAAAAATAAATAAAAAACTGTTTTAGAATGTACAGGCAGGCACGCAGGCACGCAGGCAGGCAGTAAGGTGTTGTTCGTTTGCGTCGTGTCTCCTGGATCCTGAAAAGGTAACATAATATACGGTCGAACACATTTTCGTATTTTGTTTTTTTCGCATTTTTTCGCAACATTATAGTAGGTATTTGTTTTAATAATCTCTTATTAGCTATATATATATTTGTATTATAACTCCATATCATTATGTCAGAAATCAGAATCTTAACATACATATTAGCTTCCCCTTAACAAGGATGATATGAATAATCTCGGAGCAATGAGTTGGGTTAGAACAGAAGTCGAGCCGGGCTCCAATTATAGCGGCCATCATTAAACAATAATAAAAATAATATAATTCAGTTTAGTCAAGTAGACAAATGATTACTTTGTGTGGAATTGTCGGCTCATAGGGATGGTGAAATTAATTAGGCTTGTCGATATGGGGCGCCAGCCAGGTAACCTCCCAGTGTGCCTGGATGCTGCTGGTCCCTTTTGGATGCGTCCGAGGGGAAGAGCAGTGTTCGGGCCGGTGCGCCCCGGTAACATGGCTAACAATTTCTCTTCGGAGATATTGTTGGCTATGGCTAATGACCTGGCAGGGGGGAGGTTTCTCCGCGTGTCCCTCTGACTAGCAGAGGGCACAGTGGTCGAAGCGTAGGACGGGACACGGGCGACGTGCGCGTCCCAAGGTCGGGGGACGCACTTCGTTGGTGCGTCCCGGAGGTGCGGTGGTGGGGACCGAGCAGGTCCCCAGTGGAGGGTCTGCCTCGGCAGACGTCGCTGGCTGGGTTGCGGTTGTTTGCTTCGGCCGTTCCCGTGACCCAGTCGCCAGGCGACGCGCAGTAGCGCCGCTGGGGTTTAGTGGGTATTCCGGTCGCCTCTCGGCCGGCGAGTCCCACATACCCTCCCTCCGGGGGGGATGCGTAAATGCATTCCCCAGCGTCAACAAAAAAAAAAAGGCTTGTCGATATCGACGCGAGAGTAAGAAAAATAGTTTTGAAAATTATTAATTTATTTGAGGTTTACATTATTAGTTCCAGAAATGACATGATCTTGGGAATAATTATTACTATACCAAGGTAGCTAACGCTGATTCAGTCTAATCCTTATTTGTCAAAATCATAATACTTATAGGTACAAGAAAAATTGTGAACGTGAGTGAAGTGTTACCACTTAGAAGTTAGTGAACAATTTGGAATGATAAATCCATGCTAATAATATTATAAATGCGAAAGTGTGTCTGTCTGTCTGTCTGCTACCTTCTCAAGGCCCAACAGTGTAACCAATTTTGACTTCGTCCGCATGGATTTAGGTTTCAAGATCCCATGGGAACTGTTTGATTTTCCGGGATAAAATGCCTATGTCAATTACAGGGATGCAAGCTACCTCGGTACCAAATTTCATACGAATGCGTTAAGCGGATGGGTTTAGGAATCCCGTGGGAACTCTTTGATTTTCCGGGATAAAAAGTAGTCTATGTCCGTCCTCAGGATATAAGCTAACCTGGGCCATGAAAAGGTAGCAGACAGACAGACAGACAGACACACTTTCACATTTATAATAGTATGGATTAAACATATAAACAGGGGGAATGTGTGTTTATCGATACCGTGCAAGTCCCTCCCTAGTGGCTACCCCATTACCCCGGCGCCGTCTGTAATCCGGTCTCGTTTTATTTCGCAAATCAGTTGCGGTGAGGTAGTTGTTGGGCGCACGGCAGCCCGACTCCTGTAATTCTACTTCCGACACGGGAACAAAACAAACTACAGCCCACGGTCATTTTAAACTACATTGTATGAGAATAAAATAATTATTTTGTTATAGTTAGAGAATTAATGTGATGAAAAAGCACTAACGCTTGAACTTTATTTTTACAAGGATCAATATTTTGCACGAACAAGTGTAAATTAAAAATTTATAACAACCCCGACAAGTGTAGATTACAGTTACTAGAAAAGAGCTAGCTAGCTAGATTTTCTTGGATTATAGCTAAGAACACTTTCGATGAAGCCACCTTTCAAACAAAAAAAAACTAAATTAAAATCAGTTCATTAGTTTCGGAGCTACGATGCCACAGATTGATACACAGATACACACGCCAAACTTATAACACCCCTCTTTTTGGGTCGGGGGTTAATAAATTGAGGTAAACATGTCTGGGACTACACCATTATTTTAAGAATACCTAAGTCATACCTACTTATGTTTTAGCAAATGAAAATATATATAATTTAATTTCAAAAAAAGGGCTTTTCACAATTATTATAATATAAGTATGTAGTTCTATGATTTGAATGCACAGACAGATAAATCCTTCAGAGATACTTTGTTTCCTAATAATAATAATAATTATTATTATTGTCTGTTTCGCCAATAAATCAAATTGTATATCTAATTGATACTGCTATTAATATAAGATGTCGATTTTAATCATCTTGTCACGACTTACATCCAACATAATTATTTGCTACTTAACATTTAAAAAGAAAATGAATACTTGTTCAGTATCGTCATCTTAAAATCTTACATCATTTAATTGACTACGTGATTAAGTTTTTTTTACTTCAAAAAATATCCATACTAATCCATACTTATATTATAAATGCGAAAGCGTGTCTGACTGTTTTTTACAGCCCATCCGTTTAACCGATTTTGACGAGTGCAGACATAACTTGCATCCCAGGGTAGGATATAAGCTATTTTTGTTCCCATAAAATCAAAGAGTTCCTTCCCTTTTTAATTTTTTTAGGATTCTAAACAAGCCTAAATCTACATGGACGAAGTTGCAGGCATTATCTAAGTGAGTACTTACTTGGCACATATTAATTGCTATTATGCATTTATATGCATAATTGGATGCTAGATCCTGAAGACGGAAAATTAAAGACATGCCACTTTAAAAAAAGTTATATAAACGCGGACGAAGTTATGAGTAAAAGCTAGTACAAAATTTATAGCACAATCCATATTAATATTAAAATGCGAAAGTGTGTCTGTCTGTCTACTGTGGTCTACTAGCTTTTCACAATGAAAAGTACAGAGTTAGCTTACAACCCGGGGACGGACATATTATGTACCTACTTAGGCTACTTTTTATCTCGGAAAATCAAAGAGTTCCCACGGGATTCTTATAAATTAACAAATTTATATGAAATTTGGTACAGAGGTAGTACTTTCCAGAAATTGACATTAATAATGAATAAATAAAACATACTTAAGCACTATTTATCCCGGAAAAGCAAGGCGTTCCCATGGGATTTCAGAAATCCACGCAGATGAAGTCGCGGGCATCATCCAGTAGGATATAAATTATATCACGCGGACGATGTTGTGAGTAAAAGCTAGTACAAAATAAAGCACAATAAGCGATAATTAATGAGCCAGTCAAGTAAGAGCAGTCGATGAGCAGTCACAACAAGTTATACAGAACAAAGGAGAGCACACATCATCTGTCAATAGACGAACAATTTTATATTGATTTTATATTGATTTATTAACAATCAATTAGGTATTCGTGCTTTAATTATTGTTATAGACGTCCTCCCTGGCGCAAAAATGAGCGCTGTGGTCTTATAAGTGAGAGGTCAAGGGTTTCATTCCTGGCAGGGGCGAAAGGGGTATTTATAATTTCTGTCTGGTCTGGTCTGGTCTGGTCTGATGACAGGAATCGATCGCGGCTAGTTAGTTGGCAAAACCATGCCGCCGAGCGATTTAGCGTTCCAGTCCGAAACCGCGTAGAAACCGATCAATGGTATGTATGGGTTTAATAAAACTACCATACCCCTTTCAAGTTAGCTCGCTTCCATCTTAGATAGCATCATCACTTACCACCAGGTGAGATCGCAGTCAAGGGCTAACTTGTATACCAGAATAATATAAAATAAGGCTTGGTTTCTATCTAAGTGGAGAAATGAGGAGATGTGCTCAGTCGATCAATCAGATTTTTAAAAGATGACGTGATAATTTTTACACGTCATCTATTGAGAGTCTGATTGGTAGACTGAACAGAGCTCTGAATCTCCTCTCTGCTTAGGTGCAAACTGGGCCCTAAACAGGCATTATCGATTTTATGGCATTCCGAACCAGTGGTAGATGCTTTTGACGATTCAAAAGAACTTGTAAAAGTCTAATTGAATAAAATATTTCGAATTTTGAATTTTTTTTTGAATTTTTATGCATTTGTTATTATCTAGCTGCATCTGCTTAACCGAATTTGACAAAATCTAGTACAGAGATAAATTGCATCTCGGGGAAAGCTAATTTTACCCCGGAAAACCAAAAACCATTTCAAAAACCTAAATCCATTAGCCATCTAAGTTGCGGCCATTATCTACTTGGTACAGAGATATCTTGCATCCTGAATGCCTATATAAACTAGTTTTTATCATGAACAATTAAAAAGTTCCCACGGGATTTTTAAAAATATAACACGTCCACGTAGACTAAGTCTCGGTCATTACATACTTCACACTAATATTATAAAGGCGAAAGTATGTGTGTGTATGTGTGTTACTCCTTCACGCAAAAACAACTGGACCTTAGAATAAAAACCCAGTACTGGACGGATTTCGCTGAAATTTAGAATGGAGATAGATAACATCCTGGATTAGCACATAGGCTACTTTTTATACCGAAAAATCAAAGAGTTCCCACGGGATTTCGAAAAACCTAAATCCACGCGGGTGAAGTCGCGGGTATCGGCTAGTCTAGTACAAGTACTATAAAATATTGCTTTTTTATAATAACTATAGTAATATAATCAAAGTTTATTATTGAATTTATTTTAAAACGTAACAATCTACATTGCGCACGTTTTTTCTTTAATTACCAACACGGAACTAGATAGGTACCCATATGTAATAACGTGTGTGAACTGGTTCCAAGGATTCTCAAGGCAGCATTACATCACGGATTTAATCTTGATGATTGAGAAAATTAATATATTACAAATAATAACAATAATTTTATACTCTGTAAAATCGATTTACATAGTCATCACCGACAACTCATCGCCGCCCGGCTCACGCGCGGTTCTCTTCTCATCTCGAGAAGGGTTAAAGCTATAGTCTGCCATGCTGGATAAGTGTGGACTGGCAGACTTCACACATCTTTATATTTGCATGCAGTGTTTACTTTTAAATGATTCAACATAGTTGAGCATGATAGAAAAACCAATGTATTTATTATAGTTATTAAGTTTATGTTAAATCGCTAGTAAACCTTTAAATAAATAAAAAATAAAAAAAATAGTATTTGTTTTCTAAATCTTTGGTCTGGTCTGGTGGGAGGCTTCGGCCCTGGCTAGTTACCACTCTACCGCCAAGCAATTTAGTGCTCCGGTACGATGCCGTGTAGAGCCCAAAGGAGTATGAGTTTAATGAAAACTGCCATACCTCTTCCAGGTTAGCCCGCTTCCATCTTAGACTGCACCATCACTTACCACCAGATGAGATTGTAATCAAGGGCTATCCTTGTATCTGAATAAAAAAATTGAATAAATTATAGGCCTTTTAGTTTGACTTTGTTGCTATCGACAGGACTTGGCTCTCCATCCATTCCATCTGTTAGCACACAAAAACTGTTATTAAGTAGGTATATTATTTCTGGTCCCTTCGTTACAAATTTTTAACCGTAAAATAAAACTACATACTTTCTCAGATCACTTTTCACATGAGTGAGAACTCGAAAATTATTGTTATCCACTTACAGAAATTATTATGCACTAAGAGCCAGCGCGTGATAGGCCTTCGTTGTTTTATAAAAGCCGAAAGCTTCTCTGCGTATTGTTCCCAACACAGGCAGCAACGATCAGCGACTGAAGTTTGGATCATGGTGGTTATGGGAGATAACAGGTAATAAAGATGTAAAAAATCGTACGTCAAAGTACTATAAAGTCTATTTTTTTAAATATTTTCTTCGGAATAGTTTAAGATCACGTCATGTATTGCCAGACATAACAACATATACGTTGACGTAAGATTTTTTTTACACCTTTGTTACCCGTTATCACCTAAAGCCACCATGATCCAAACTTCATAGTCGCTGATCGTTCCTCTCTGTGTTAGAGACAATACGCAGAGACACTTTCAGCTTTCATAAAATCACTAAGGTCTGGCACGCACTGGCTCTCTCTATATTAAGTAATCAACGGAATTCCGTCAAACCAATGCTACAGTTATTCACGACTTGAAAACAAGGCGCCAGAAAATACAAACCAATTATTTACACAATTATCAATGCACTCGGTTCATTGAAAAATCATTTTTATGGTTTAAAAAGTAAAGTTGTAGTTAAAAGCAAGTTGGCAATAAGTTTTCGTGATGATAATTGTACGAACTTCCAAAAGTCAAATATTTAAAAACGGAGCTCCACCCTCCGGGTGTTGGGCTACCTTTAACAGGGCTCTCTCCGTCACTTACTCCATACAATCGTAGTTCCAATTTCATTTGAATATTAAGCAACCAAAGTCCATGAAATTTTGCAGACATATTCTAGAAACTAATATCTGTGCCTGTGGTGTTTTAGATTTTTCTAAAAATATGTAGTTTCAAAATTACAGGAGCTCAGCTCAAAGATTTGTATGTGAATTTTTAAGACCGCGTAACTTTCAAACCGAATATTGTAACAGAAATCTGGAAAACCACAGGCATAGATATTAGTTTCTAGAATATTATGTCTGCATTTCATGGACTTTGGTTGCTTAATATTCAAATGAAATTGGAACTACGTTTGTATGGAGCGAGTGACGGAGAGACCTCTCTTAATTTTGTTTTTTGTTTAACAAACAACTTATTGGAAACAAGAATACGACTCCCATTTTCGGTAGGAAGTAATTTTAGCTTCAAGACATACGTGAAATGCACTGATTTTATGTTGTTCGCTACAGATGCATTATTAAAACATTTTTTGTATATTTTTTTTAACTTTTTATTTATTTTGCAGTACTTCTCTACTTAAATAATAACTTGATGGATGCCCAATGGTAAATAACGATGTTACCTATGCCTAATTAATTATTATTATTTATTAATAATATTATGTTGTTATTTCGTTGAAATTGGTAACAAATTCGGCTATTTCTTAATATTCGATTAATCGATCTCTGGTACCTAATTATTTAGATTATCCTATATTAAAAATACACCATATTATATTACTAGGTACAGCGAAATATAGATAGTCTTTGAATCCATCCCAAGTCCAGTCCTAACCCATACAAATGAAAAATAAATCATCTATCAAAATTAGACCTTTTGTCAATCAATGTAAAGTTTAAAATAGAACATCACACGTATCCTTATGTAACTCTATAGCAAAATAAAGAATTTTATCAATGGTGGGCAGTAGAGGCCGGCTCTTACAAATCGCTAATTTACATAAAACAAATACTGAAGTCACGTTTTCAGGATAAAAATTGTAGCTCTGAAGACGAAATTTGTCGATCTTATCTACTTATCTTATAAACACTTGCATTTCGTAAAGATGGGCTTGAGTACCTACTCTTGAGTAAGTCACACTAATATTATAAAGGAGAAAGTTTGTATGTGTGTGTGTGTGTGTGTGTATGTTTGTTACTCCTTCACGCAAAAACTACTGGACGGATTGGGCTGAAACTTAGAATGGAGATAGATTATACCCTGGATTAGCACATAGGCTACTTTTTATCCCGGAAAATCAAAGAGTTCCCATGGGAATTTTAAAAAACCTACATCCACGCGAACGAAGTCGCGGGCATCATTTAGTAATAATTTATATTTTAAACGATTCTCAAAATACAATGTATGTTTTTATATTATTTTTATTTAGGGTTTCGTACCAAACTTACTAGGTACTTTTATACTTTTTCGTGTTATGTCTTGTAGGTATATGATGGTAGGCCAATCTTCAACACTGGTGGTCCAGTCTAACCCTGCCATGACCAACACGTCTGCCTAGTGCAGTCGTAATGGTCAAATCCTTGTAATGGACCCTTACTGACAAACCCTGGCTGACATGACCTTAACTGAGTGTAACTTTCGAAAGACACCTTTGTTTTCTTTAGTCCCCGGCAGCTTCGCTATTCCTTTAGCCTCTTTGTCTTAGCGTCTCCTACCTTCATGGGGTCCATTTTCCTACAGTTTGCTGCCCGCTTTGCCCGATCCAATTTGCTGAGGCGGAGATCTATTGAGCGTAATTTGACTTTGCTCATATTTAAGTTTGAATTAAAACGAGACAGATTTACACCATTGATATAATGCTGTCTCGTTTTAACAGTGTCTTAAATCTAAGGGTGTCGGTCTATTGGCTTGTAAGTCTGCGTTCAATATCCCTGACGCTCAAGTAGGTACTTGCAGCTAAATGCATTAGAAGATGCATTAGAATATTTTCAACGAGCACTTTAGTATCCATATATCTAGTCGTAGTTTATATTGTTCCCTGCAGGTAATAAACCGACCCGCTGACCCGCGATGTGAGATCGCCCGCCATTAATGAATATCGCGCATCGCCACAATGCCCGCCGCGCACTAATAGCTGCGCACGCGCAATTAACGACACTGACCCCGAGTTTACCACGTGCGAAATTTTGCATTGCTATAAATTTTAGATATAGTGCAATAGAATTTCAAAAGGGACTTCTACAAATAGATAAATTGCAGCCCATGAGGAAATCCGCAGTCTCCAAGGTCTCTGTAGCTATATACTCGTATGACACCAAATTAATACCAAGGTAGAACATACAAGGGGTTTTTACTGAAGGACATGGCCATCGATTTTTTGCTGAGACTTTTGCAAAAACGTTTTGACCTGGGTTTTTATTCTAAGGTTTTAACTCTAAGTCTAAAAGATACTTTGGCTTTACTCAGACTTTACTGTTAAAAGGAGACTTATCTGTCTCGTTTTAACTGAAACTTACCTATGTCCGAGCAAAGTTAGTGGGTATCCTGTGGCAGTGCCAGTGAGTCTTACATACCCGCTTTTTTGCGGGAAGCTTAAGTGCATTTTCTCTAGCGAAAACAAGTCACTGACATAGTCTAAGTCTAAGCCATCAGCGAGCTGAAGTGGCAGTGGGCAGGCCATGCTTATCGTAGGGGCGATAGTCTAAACACGTACATATGTGTCTAAAGCATATTGCAAGCGTGATTGCAATTGACAGCAGTGCGTACACTGTTTAGTCCACGCAGACGAAGTCGCAAGCATAAACTAGTATTTCAATAAATATGAACATCAGCCAAGTTTCCGATCCAACTTTACAACACTTGAAAGGTACTCCACATTGGTGTGGGCGTTGACTTATCAAGTGCAGACTATAATTACTCACACTTTCCATGGTGAAGAGAGCCTATAGAGGTTAAATTGTACTAGCTTACCTCTAACAAGGTTTTTATCCAGGTCTGTGTGTAATACGGATTTCACTCAAAGTCAAATGCCGTATTAAGGTGGATGCGACGGGTCTGCAAGCGAAATTCAAATTTTATTTGGTTTTTCGCAACTTGTAAACTTAATACGACAAAGTAGGCTTATGGTACTTTACTGCGCCAATAGCAGTATCATCCTCACAGGTTTATATACAAATATTTACTTGAAAGGGTCCAGTTTAAGAAATTAGCTCTAGTATCGACTAATTTGTGAGTTATAGTCGAGACTAGAGCAAATTTTTTAAACTGGACCCTTTCAAGTAAAGAATTTTATATAAACCTGTGAGGATGATTCTGCCATTGGCGCAATTAAAATGCCATAAGCCTACGTTGTCGTATTAGTTTTGCGAAAAACCAAATTAATTTTGCAGGCAGACCGTCTCATGCCCCCTTAATAGATAGAATTACTTTCGCTTTTATTAGTTAGTATAGCTACAGGTAGTATTTTTAAGTAGGAGTAACCTCGCCGTGATTAATCTATTGTTTCATTTGAATTAATTATTGTGTAATTGTAATTTGATGAGATGAATAGATTAATTGTATCTGTAACAGTACCTCAGTAAACATTGCGTAAACTCATACTGGGTAGGTGTTCTCAATGAAAAAGTGGGTCACAGATGTTTATGTACCTACCTATTCGAGAGCTCTGCCTAATATGCGCTGAGGGTGGCTACCGAGGGTAAAATCATGGCAAAATACTACTTAACTCAAAATTCAAAAAATTCAAAGTATTTTTATTCAATTAGACTTTTACAAGTACTTTTGAATCGTCAAGAGCATCTACCACTGGTTCGGAATGCCTTTCTTACCGAGAAGAACCAGCAAGAAACTCGGCCTGACCTGATGTCTTTCCCAGGATCTTTTTGACGGCCTCCCTGGTGCAGTGGTAAGCGCTGTTTTCTTATTAGTGGAAGGTCCCAGGTTCGATTCCTGGCAGGGGTTTGAAATTTTGGTGGAAGGCTTCGGCCGTAGCTAGTTACAACTCTACTGGCAAAGTCGTACCGCCAAGCGATTTAGCGTTCCGGTACGATGCCGTGTAGAAACCAAAGCAGTATGGTTTTAATGAAAACTGCCATACCCCTTCCAGGTTAGCCCGCTTCCATCTTAGACTGCATCATTACTTACCACCAGGTAAGGTAAGATTGCAAATTCATGAGCTATTAGTTGCCTAGATCATGTTTTATTATTAGGATGTGTCTTTAATAACTTACGTAGGTATCTTTATCTGTTACGAATATCAAATCAAACGTGAATCGTGGGATCGCTATGATGATTCACTCATTCAACAATCACGAACTAATTGTCTTATTTCACTGAGATGGTATGCACTACGTAGCAGGTACAAAATATGTGATAAAATAATATGATGTAGAGATGTTATGAACTAAAAATGCGACAGTCATAATATGAGGTTCGCATTTGGCCGGGTTTTTTGTATCCAGAAACAAAAACAGAAATAATACATCATACAAGTGTTTTATAGTTTATAATACCCCCGACAAGTGAAGGTTACATTAACTAGAAAAGAGCTGATAACTTTCAAACGGCTGAACCGATTTTCTTGGATTATAGCTCATCTCAGAACACTCTCGATCAAGCCACCTTTCAAACAAAAAAAAATTAAATTAAAATCGGTTCATTCGTTTAGAAGCTACGATGCCACAGACAGATACACAGATACACACGTCAAACTTATAACACCCCTCTTTTTGGGTCGGGGGTTAAAAAACAGAGAGAAGCTCTAATATTGTTGAGAAATGTCAATGGGTTGATCATGATCATCCATATGGCAATAGGTATTAGAATAATATCCCACCTCTCTATTCTATTGAATCACAGAACATTTTGATTGCGAACTAAAGTCAGATAGATGGTAATGAGATCGTGATTCTAATCTATGAAGAGGCTTTGCTCATCTCGGCTCGGCTGTGGGAGACATTTCCGAATTGAGCCCTACGTCATATAATGTGAAGGCTACTTAGTGCTTAGCTTATTGTAGTCTTGAGCTTTGAACTACCTAGGTGTTCTATTAATTCCTATTTAGTACCTGTATATTTTCAACTAGATTTACTCCCACAGTTTTACGGTAAATATTACAAATCCGGTGTTTGGCAACTAGTCAAATCAGTATCTTTTTGTCAAACGTCAAAACCCGCGCGTAGTATGCGAGCTTCTATCGAATACTGGCATGTGACGTCACAATGATTTGGCGTACTTTTTTAGGTTAATCGACAATTTAAAACGGTTAATACACTTAAAACTAGCAAAGGACGTGGATTTTACGTATTTTGGAAGACCCTCTAATAATAATCACTGAGAAATAATTTATTTTTGACATCTAAGACAAATACCGTGTGGCGAGTGCTGTTTTTTTGGTGAATATGTGAATATATAAAAGAAATCAAATGAGCATGTTCAGCAAAATCAAAAAGAGCCGCTATTAGGTACGATAAATGAATAGAATTGTCCAAGCAAAATCGTAATGCATAGGTTCCTATGTCAGATCTAATTTGAAAGAACCGTTATTTCACACTTTGTGTGAAAACGTGGTGCCACCACCGATAATAATGACTTCCAACAATGTCGTATTTACCACACAACCTTATTCCTACTTTTATCTACGTAACAGTTAAATCATATTGCGTTGGAGAAAGGTACAAAATTGCTTGAATAAAATTTTGTTGGACGCATTGTAACTTTGTTTTGAACTGCAATTTTACAATGATATAAATGCGTTTATATTAAATCTTAATACCTTAGGATAAAGTTTAAAATTGCTTGGATCATTGACTTAAACAAATAGTTTTGCACCGATCACATCAACGTCAGAAAGAAATATTGTGACCACGCCAAGGAAGACGTTGCAGCTAGCAATTATTTGAATAATAAAACTTTGTATAATATTTAGTGCTTTTGTAGAGTGTAAACTATTTGGGGTCGTGACTTTACGCCTTTAATAATTTTCACTTAGAAGCAGGAAATATTTTATGATAAATAAATAATAATAATTGGCGAGAAACTTAAACATAGCTTGAAAACATGAATAAAGATTCTAGTGCGATTAACTTTTGATGACTATAGTCTTAATATTTATTAATGCACATAGCACGGGGCAGGCAGGAGTTCAAAATAAAGATCAAACTCCTTTTTGAGCCTTATATTTTAAATGCGATTGTGTCTGCGAAATGTAATGAAACAGCATTAGCTACTAGAATATAAAGACCATTACATTATTATTTGTCAGGGTACTTTGTCTTGTCTACTTGTCAAATTTCATGACTCTAGGTTTTCTTGACAGACAGCCGGACAGACAGATAGACAGACAGACAACGAAGTGATCCTATAAGGGTTCCTTTTTCCTTTTGAGTAAAAAGATTGTCAAAGCACTTGTTGAAAGCAAGAAGCAGAGAATAAAAGGTAATAAAAGTAAGCAATATTTAATTTATACTTTTAGCTTTTAGTTTCAGTCATACACGAAGGCAAGTTAAATGTGAATCGCAATAAATGCCAAGCGTTGCATGCAACGGGCTCAGATTGATCTGTATCCATTCACGGATACAGAAAGAATCGTGTGGACATACCGAACTATTCTTTGGACTTTTTATTACAGAAATATCAAACTACAAGCTAATGCCCGAGATTTTGTGCGCGTGGCTTTAGGTTTTAATAATCCTATGGGAACTCTTTGATTTACCGGGATAAAAAGTAGCCTATGTCACTTTCCAGATCTTAGACTATACCCGTGTAGAAAAATCATGTTAATCTGTTGCTCCGCTGTGACGTGGTTAAAGAAAAAACCAACAAACAAACATACTTTTGCATTTATAATAGGATAGTGATTGTTTGAACATAAAAGTGCTTACAAGAAAGTCGCATGGTCACCACGGGATGGAAAATGTTATCTTACCCGCACCCGGTGTACCAGATTTTCTTACCATAAGTAATGTCCATATTTTCCTTTCAGTGAACTCTGCGTAGGCGTGGATACGCGAGCGCATCTGTGGCACGACTCCTGCGCCGATAGTATTGTCATGGGAACACACCACCATATCCGGTCATTTTCTTATTCCTATCACAAGTACGAATAAAAATCATTTTTGTACTGAAATTGCATGTTCAAGGTAAGGAATTACCTTTGGTAATGTTTTGACGACCTCCGTGACGTAGTGGTAAGCGCTATGGTCTTTTTAATGGGAGGTACCGGGTTCGATTACCGGGAGGAGTTTGGAATTTTTAATTTCTAAGTCTCTGGTCTGTTCTTATGTGTGAGGCTTTGGCCGTTGCTAGTTACCGCCAGGAGTGCGGCCAAGCGATTCAGCGTTCCGATACAATGCCGTGTAGAATCCAAAGGGGTATCTATGGGTTTAATAAAAACTGCTATTACCCCTTCCAGGTTAACTCGCTTCCATCATCACTTACTAACAGGTGAGACTGTGTGTAAAGTCTGTCCATCAACACTTGGCCGAAACCCTTCTCACTCTGAGACCCGTGTAGTAGGTAAGCCGGCGATGGGTGGACCATAAACAAAGTTGAGCAAACAAGTGTAAATTAAAAATTTTCAACACCCCCGACAAGTGAAGGTTACAGTAACTAGAAAAGAGCTGATAACTTTCTAACGGCTCAACCGATTTTCTTGGATTATTCGGCGCCTACGATCCAAAGTATCTGAGTTTTCCAAAACATCATTTTCAGTTAAATAATTATGTATATCTAGGCAACGTCCATCTTGACAGCTTGACATTTGTCAATTGACACTTAAATATTATGAACCTAAGGGTTATCTAACCTTCTTTTCTACAAGAAAACTAGAAAAGTGCTGATAACTTTTAAACGGCTGAACCAATTTTTTGGGATTATAGCTAAGAACACTCTCGATCAAGCCACCTTTCAAACAAAAAAAAACTAAATTAAAATCGGTTCATTCGTTTAGGCGCTACGATGCCACAGACAGATACACAGATACACAGATACACAGACACACAGATACACAGATACACACGTCAAACTTATAACACCCCTCTTTTTGGGTCGGGGGTTAAAAAGTCGAAATAAATATGACAGTTAGGACACAAAACGAACAATGCGTAATTCCCAGCGATCCGATCGATTTACACCATTAAAATATCATACAGGTGTCATCGTATGTTATTAGATGGTATTAAAAACTCATCACCACCTCGATTCGGTGAGAAAGGAAGAGGTCGGTAACGGGTCACGCTGCCTTCCTATCACCTGGTAAATTGTATTATGAAGTTGAAATTATAGACTACTAAGTACATTGATGTCCGCGATTTTATAAGCGTGGATTTAGGCCAAATAAAATTTATCTTTATCTTTTGACGACCTTCCTGGCATTGCAGTAGTAAGCGTTTTTCTTTTCAGGGTTCCGTACCTCAAAAGGAAAAACGGAACCCTTATAAATAAATAAATAAATAAAAGTTTATTTAGCTTATTTACAAAATCACAAAAAAACAATAAAAATAAAGATACAATTAAATTTAAATAGTAATTAAACTTAAAACTAGAAAATGCTAAAACTATTGTTGTGTCTGTGAGCTAAAAGGGCTTTGCCTCAACAAGATGCTGCAGTATTTGACTACTGCAGCGCTGATTTTCAGGCAAGATTTATAGGATCACTTTGTTGTCTGTCTGTCTATCTGTTGTTGTTGAAAAAAATACCCGAGAATACGGAATACGGAACCCTCAGTGCGCGACTCTGACTCGCACTTGGCCGGTGTTTTTTTTCAAAATCTGTGGGACAGGTGGGCTGTGGAAAGCTATAAGGCAGACATACTTTCGCAATTATAATGTTAAACTACCCAGAAGGTTAAGCTGTAAGTACGTTGATTAACTATGATGAATATGTAGCCAATAATGAATCAGTTTTGATATATTGTAGTTACATACACTAGTACATTTCCCTATAACAATTTAACGACACAGAATCGTTTAGGCATTAAACAGCATGCAATACACCGTTAAGTATAAATTGTGTAATGAAAGCATATTGCAAAAAGCCCAGGCGATCTTCTTAATGCTAGATAATATATCGAATGGTAATAAAATCGATTTTATGTCGGTCAAAGGTACACAAATCGAATAGATAGTCTATCTGGGAGTTTATTAAAGCCATTTACAAAACCTCTAAGTGTTGTTAGTAGTTGTAATTTCAATATTAATTTTTTTTACACACTGCTCTGTTGATTTTCCAACCTAACCCGTAAGATCTTGCATATACAATTGCTATTCATACTTGCTGATCGGCAAGTCAGTTTAAAATCTATTGCAAAATTTTTAACGAATGACATACTAACAAATTGATAAACAAGGAAGCAATATATATTACATTGCCATATATTTCTAATCTATGTTTCAAATTTAAGTCTCTGGCTTAGTTATCGGTTAGTCTTAAATAAATTGCAGTACCAAATAGACAAACAAACAAAAATACCAATGATAAAAACAAAAGAAAAATAAGACCGACTTCAAAAATTACAAACACTAAAAAGTAAAAAATAATTTTTGTTTAGCTACACGTGTAATGTACCTAGGTATGAAGTCGAGCGAGCATAATAAAACAAAATTAGAAATCCAAGTGTGGCTCGCCTGACTTCTTACTTAGCTACATTGAAGTCAGTTTTATTTTTCTTTGGAATTTTTTTTATTTCACAATTTTTAGTGGCTCCACTGTACTATGATATGCTATGCCCAGTTAAAATCCTGCTGTTTAATAAGCTATTACACTGATCGCGAGCAATTTGCTCTTATCCATTGAGGAGTTCTGTTCTCCACCTCCGAAGATATTCATCAGATCTTCACCGAGAGCACCTGCACAGTTATACCATTTCAAACAAAAAAAAAACCAAATCGGTCCAGGGGTCTTTGAGTAATCGGGGAACCTTATAAAAAAGATTCCGACGAATTGAGACCCTCCTCCTTTTTGGAAGTCGGTTAAAAAAGCGAGTTGATAAAAACGTGTTCAAAAAAAGAGGTAAAATAAAAAATGGTAGTAGGTATGTAGCCGTTTAATTTAATTGGCTGTCCATTTTCTTCAGCTCTGTGTATTCATAAACAGGTGCGTTTAATAGTTATGTTTGAGAAAATAGCCAATGAAACGTTTTCGATAAGATAAGTAGCTAAATACATCTGCAGTTAATTAAATTTAAAACAACCTTATTTCCTTTAAACGTAAGGGCCAAAATTGCTTGGCTTGCTTCCAATCAGTTTTAATTTCCTAAGAGATTATGTTGGTCCGGCAAATTTTATCCTTTATCGGGCCGTAAATGAGGCTCGACTTATTAGTAATTAGAGGAAGTTTTGCATTATTGCACTGAGAAAATTAAAAAAAAAAAACAAAAAAAAAAAAATTGATAAACCAAAACAAAAGTAAAAATAGAAAACAAACAGACGTACCGTTTTTAACAAAAATACAAAATGTACATACAGTATTACTGCCAAAACTGCTTATGAAATTATTTTTTTCTTCTACGCAAAAACTACTGAACTGATGTGGCTGAAATTCGCAATGGTAACAGATTATACCCTGGATAAACATAGACTTCTTTTAACCCGGAAAATCAAAGTTTCTACGGGATTTTGAAAAACCTAAATCCAGGCGGACGAAGTCGCGGGCATCAAATTCAAATTCAAATTCAAATTATTTTTATTCAATTAAACTTTTACAAGTGCTTTTGAATCGTCAAAATAATCTACCACTGGTTCGGAATGCTGTTCCTACCGAGAAGAACCAGCAAGAAACTCGGCGGTTGCTCTTTTCAAATATACAATTTACAATAATATGCCATACTGTATACAAGCAATTGCAGCGCCGTGTATTGCTGGAGCAAATCAAATCCAAGCTTTTGTGTCATTTACATAATCTTCGATTGTATAATAAGCTTTTTTCAGGAGCATACTTTTAATAGATTTTTTAAACTTGTGTAAATCACATCACTTAGTTGGTAATAATACCTAATATTATACTATAAGTTCAATACTTGTGCCAAACGCAACAAACAGACATACAAAACACGAAAGCGTGTACCGATGAATGGAGCACTGGCCATTCAGTCGAACCCCGATACCATCCGTATTGGTGGTCTAGACATGGTTTTAAATCGCCATTGTGCTGGTAGTAGGCACTTTTATTGCCTCTATAGTTTAAGCTTGGTACTTACTGGAACATAAGATTTAAGACCCCCAATGACGTAAAAATAGACACTAGAAATTCGACTTTTTTAGTTTATAGACTAGCTCTTGGCTGCAATCAACTTACAGTGCAAACTCGAGTCTCGATAGCTCAACGGTTGAGGAGCGGACTGAATACCGAAAGGTCGGCGGTTCAACCCCCACCCGTTGCACTATTGTCGTACCCACTGCTGGCATAAGCTTTACGCTTAATTGGGGGGTATTAGTCATGATTTAGCATGGTTCTTTAAAAAAAACCTAGCAAAAGTTTTTCATATGGTCTTTGTTTTTAACTGGAGACTCTATGGTTAGGCATACTATAACCATCATCATCACCAGAGACATCGCTTCCTTTCAACAGGTTCAGCAGGATTATGGCAGTTTTATTAAACTCTATCCTATGATAAAATTTAACTGATTTTGAAAGCGAAATAAAAAAAAAGCCACCGGTACAGGCGGGTTTATCTGGCCGCGATATATCGCCATCTCGCAGGCGATGGCTGCCCATTTATAAAGGGGACCCTACACGAAGGGACAAAGTTGCGCTGTCCAAGCACCTCATTAATTTACCCACTAAGCAGGAGGTGAATAGGCTTTATAACTTTCCTAGCCGGTGGTAGAGCCTTGAAATAAGATTTTAAGTACAAGGAATCAAAACTTTAATTTGCTGTAATCCGCTAAATAAAACAAATCTGTATGGTGCAACATGCAGCATGCAACATGCAGCATGCAACATGCAGCATGCGACATGCACCGCCCGCACTCCCACTGATGAACATGCAGGAAAAGCCAGCCACCACCCAGCACCACTTTAATTAAGCAAATTAAGAGTTTGGTTCCATTGTATATCATGGACTTCCGCATAATAACGCCTGCTGCTATACAAGATTTTAAGTAACATAATTGTCCTGCATGAATTCATAATATTCATATAGATATATATAATTTCAGCTAGCTCATACTTCCGAGTTAATTCTCGTGGATTTAGGTTTTTAAAAATCTCGTGGGAAATCTTTGATTTTAATAAAAAGTAGCCTATTTCACTCCCTAAGTCTTTAACTATACCCATGCAAAAAATCACGTCAATTCGTTGCTCCGTTGCGACGTGATTGAAAGACAAACCAACCAACTAATAAACTAACAAAGCAACAAATAAACCTTCGCATTTTTATTATGGGCAGTGAAGTGATGAAAGTGAAGCGAATCTATTAGTGCATACCCTCGCTTCACACTCTCACACATCTCTAATGACAAGTGTAAATTAAAAATTTATAACACCCCCGACAAGTGAAGGTTACAGTAACTAGAAAAGAGCTGATAACTTTCAAACGTCTCAACCGATTTTTTTGGATTATACGAAAGAAGCTAAGAACACTCTCGATCAAGCCACCTTTCAAACAAAAAAAAAAACGAAATTAAAATCAGTTCATTAATTTAGGAGCTACGATGCCACAGACAGACACACAGATACTTATAACACCCCTCTTTTTGGGTCGGGGGTTTAAAAGGCTGCATTGTGGCATTTGTCTTATGTCCTATCTGTCACTAATAAACTTCACAAGTGTTTTTATGTTTTCATACATCGAGGTAAGAGGGTCAAAGCCTTAACAAAGAGCGAATTGTTGTCTTGTGAAATGTATACAAAGAAAATAATAGCCAGTTTTATTGTATGTAGCATGCATAATATTGTATGGCATAATATTGTATATCAAATCATTGAAAAGAGCAACCGCCGAGTTTCTTGCTGGTTCTTCTCGGTAGGAAAGGCATTCCGAACCAGTGGTAGATGCTTTTGACGATTCGAAAGAACTTGTAAAAGTCTAATTGAATAAAAACATTTTGAATTTGAATTTGAATATAGTAGAAACTGATAAATACCTATAGATAATATATATACAGTTAACAATAAAGTTTATTGGGAATAAGCGCGTGTTAATGTCAAATTGACATGCTCAATGAGTGTTTAGTTTGTAAACATTTTTCAACACCTAGCTGGCGCGATTTGCAACACCTGATATAAGACTGCGTAGACTTTAGACATTCGCAATAGTAGTTTTACTCGACTGCGCAAAAAAAGGTGTAATATTTTCAGGGTCCATGTATTCAGTACGAATGTATGTGTGAAATTGTTGAAATTTATTGTACACAATAAAGAAACGCAAAAATAAAACTTTACGGAATAAATATACTAAGTAGTGTGTTTATTTATTCCACCGTAACTTCTAAATGCTTGAACCAATGTAGATGTACGGTATATATTTAGTTTGAGTCGTTACATCATCTCGAGTGACCAACCACTACCTATAAATTCTTTGAAAAAAATATTCGCGGCTGTATGGTACCATTTTCCAATATGAAATTTATTAGTTTTGGGAGGTCAATCGTGGTTTTAGTCAGTCAGGTTCTTCTTGTTTTCATCATCATCATCATTAACATCATCTCAACCCGCTACCAGCCCACTATAGAAAACAAGTCTTCCTGTGAAGTCTCCTCTCGGAATGAGAATGAGAAGGCTTCCACAATGCTGGATAAGTGCGGATTGGTAGACTTTACACACCTTTGATAAGTGGAAGTCTCTCACACTCTCTTCGCGGTGTTTCCGTCACTGTTAAAACTACATACATTATTCCTGAATTAAATAGGCTTATACTAAACTATACACTTTTATTTTCAAGGAATTAGAGATCCCTACGAATATCTTAATAAGTTACCAGTGCGAACGCGGGGCAGGTCAATAATATTAAGATATCTTAATATTATTGACCTGCCCCGTTATTGGGAGTTGCCGTGCATTTCTTCTTGAGACTAACTTGTCTGCAGTTTGCGAAAACCAATTTGAAGAGCACGGGTTTATTACATTTTCCACACATCATTCATATGTCATATTACTTGTTATAATGATTAGCATATTATATTACAAAATCATAGCATTGAGCTCCTAAAACTTTTGCAAACTACATGTGTAACGATAGTGTACAAAACGGCATTGCCAAATACCTTTTTTTTGTTGACAGGGGAGTAATCTTCACAAGATACCCGACCTCTGTGAGGAGAGATCGGGTTATGTGGGGTTTTTACCCCCTAAACCCCCTCGATGGCCATCCTCAGCGCATATTAAGAGGCTCCGAGAGATTGCCAAATACCTACTTGGTTTATTTAAGCAACCTAGCTTTTGCCCGCGTTTGTCCTAGTAATATGATGCATAGATAAGTATCACTAAGGGATAATGTAGCTACCTGCCAATGAAAGAATTCACAGAATGGAATCTTTAATTCTGGAGATTACCTACCTCCTATAAATTCGCAAACTAGCAAATACCTCTTTATAATATTAGTATAGATTTAAATGAGAATACGATGCCGAATAGAAGGTTTGATGAAAACCGCCATACCCCTTCCAGGTTAGCCCGCTTCCATCTTAGACTAATCATCACTTACCACCAGGTGAGATTCCAGTCAAGGGCGAACTTATATCTGAAAAAAATCCATAGCATTTTTTAGGTGGACAGAGACGACGACAAACAGTCGTAGGGCCCTTGGATTCAAAACTTGTAGAGTGACATAGGCTACTTTTTATCCCAGAGTTCCCATGGGATTTTTAAAACCTAAATCCACGCGGCTGAAGTCGTGGGCATGAGCTAATAATAATAATTATTAATCCATACTAATATTATAAATGCGAAAGTATGTCTGTCTGTCTGTCTATCTGTCTGTCTGTCTGCTACCTTTTCACGGCCCAATCGTGTAACCGATTCTAACGAAATTTGGTACAGCGTTAGCTTATATCCCGGGGACGGACATAGGCTACTTTTTATCCCGGAAAATCAAAGAGTTTCCGCGGGATTCCTAAAGACCCATCTACTTAACCGATTTCTATGGGTATCGAAGTAGCTTGCGTCCCTGTAACCGAAATAGGCAACTTTTTATCCCGGAAAATCAAACAGTTCCCACGGAACCTATAAAAATCTAAATCCACGCGGACGAAGTCGCGGGCATCGTCTAGTATACAATACAACTGTTTTAAATCTTTATGATAAAGGTAATATAGTTGTTCAGTAATCAAAGAAATAAAGCCTTGCATTCTAATACTTGACCATACCAACACATGCATGCATGCAGCGAACAATGCGAGCGCATACAAAGCTCACACGAAGGTCGGCCCATCTCCCACGGTACGGCGACCTCAGGGTTCACGTGGCAAATGAAATCAGATGGATCAATCATGCAATCAATGCTTGCACGACTAGCCGAGCCGAGCGGGTTTGCTTGCATAGGTTTTTTAAATCTTTTATTTATAGGCTTTTACATTTATACATGTCAGCCTCATTGTACCCTATCTTATCCTACAATTCTATCTATACATACAATTTCATTTTATCCTACAAACCTATCCTATCATACAAATTTCACAAGTTACTTAGGTACCCTGTAACCATCTTGGTTTCTTTAATAGCTTATAGCTAATCCAAATTCTGACGGAGCATAGGATTTGTACAGATAGCTATAAATGCTCTCGCTTTTATCATTCTGCAATGTACGCGCATAGATGGTGTGGATTCGACTGTAACTATAGGAAGGTCTTTCTTTGGGCTGGTCTCATGCCCACGGGCAACTGGTGCGATGGTTGTATTTTGGAACTTCTAATAGTCTTCCATAGTGATAACTTCCGAAATAAACGAATTCCGTAGTAATGGATGTGTCAGTTATCAATTATGCAATCAATGCTTACGCGGCTAGCCAAAGTGAGTGCCTGCATTGGATTTGTAGAGCATTTTTAACCCCCAACCCAAAAAGAGGGGTGTTATAAATTTGACGTGTGTATCTGTGTATCTCTGTATCTGTCTGTGGCATCGTAGCTCCTAAACGAATGAACCGATTTTAATTAAGTTTTTTTTGTTTGAAAGGTGGATTGATCGAGAGTGTTCTTAGCTATAATCGAAGAAAATCGGTTCAGCCGCTTGAAAGTTATCAGCTCTTTTCTAGTTTTCTTATAGAGGTTTTTGTGTCGGGGGTTTTTTAATTTTGAGTTATATTATTATAAAACTTAATCCACACGGATGAAGTTGCGTAGATATAATTTACATTCATTGACATACGTTAGGTAGGTACCTATGTTATTGGTTTAGGTTTAAAGATATTTATTCTCATAAAGACAAAGAAAAGTCATTCACATGAGAACTTAACTCTAAGAATACACTATTCGCCATTTTATTGCATAAATAAATAGTTGTTATTGTTATTAATTACGTCACTAACACAGAACGCATACATCTTACGTCATATAAAACAAACATAATCCACGTCGGCGTCCCTACCTGACCTATATGACCCTGCGTTTTGCAAGTCACCAAGTTTTTGCGCAATACATCCGCCAGTTTACTGAGGCCAGTTTTTTGCCATAGAATCATCATGTCTCATCATCTTGTAATAAGGTAATCATTTGTGCGATACCTACTGACTGACTGAATTACTTTACATAAAACTAGTTTACATTTATAACTAACTAGCGATAGTCCGCGGCTTCGCTTCCGTTGAAATTCTAAAAAATCCAGCTCTAATCCATGCCTATATTATAAGGCTTTATATGCATCCGTTATCCATACTAATATTATAAATTTGAAAGTGTATCTGTCTGTCTGTCTGCTACGTTTTCACGGCCCAACAATTTAACCGATTGGTACAGAGTTAGCTAATATCCCGGGGACGGTCATATGCTACTTTTTATCCCGGAAAATCAAAGAGTTCCCACGGTATTCCTAATGACCCAACCGCTCAACCGATTTGTATGGGTACCAAGGTAGCTTGCGTCCATGTTATTGACATCAACAACTTTTTACCCCGGAAAACTTATCAGTTCCCACGGGATCTTCAAAAACCTACATCCACGCGGACGAAGTCGCGGGCATTCTCTAGTCTACAATAATAATATCATTAAACCACAAAATAAGTTTAAAATCATAATCCTAAATTACAGACGCACTAAGTAGGTACCTATGTTCCTAGAACGTGTCCACAAAATTGCATTAAGTTTGATTCGTTAGTAGGAACCTACTTATTCAAATGAGAGCCAAATTAAGTACCAACATTGCTTAGAGCGTTCAGAAACTTTTGTTGAATTTACGTTGGGTTATTAGGTATGTGAAGAAATTATAAAGAAAAGCAATCTTGCATCGAAGGTGTGCTATTGTGTATGTTTGAAAACTTTTACCTTTTTTAATGTTGGTTCACAAAAACAACAATTAATAATGATAATGTATAGAAAATAACTAAACTTTCTCTTTCCTGAGTTCCACGTCCATAAATCACAGGTAACTAGTATTTATTAACTCTTCATTAAATATTCAAATCGATGACCAAAAAAAAGTTTTATTACCAAATCGAAGACACAGTGATAAATGGGTTTATTAGTGCATTGATATACGTAATATGAAACCAAAGATACACATTTATATCATAGCATACTGGTAGGTGAATTAAATAGAATCCATCTTATAAATAAAAATCAATGTTTGTATGTTTGTGTTCTACAGGCGGCTAAACCGCTGATCAGATTGTTATGAAACTTTGGTAGGGTGTTCTGAGGGCGCCCGAGATGGTTCCTGCATCAAAAAAACTATATATATATGAAGAAAAACTATATATATAGAAGATGCGATAGCTCTTAAAAAGTTATTAAAAGGGTTTCTTCAAACAAATCACAATTTTTCACTGTTATGAATTTTTTTTAGCAATTTCTAATTGAATTTTCGGTATCATTATCCGTAACTAAACTAACTTTAGAATAAGTAAGTAATGATGTTATGCTATTCTGGTGAAAATACCAGGAATCTAAGATTTTACAAGAAAGGTTATGTTTTACTGTGTCCCTCGATAAAGTGGTGGTGAAAACGAAAGGGGGGGAATTTAGACCATAAATAATCGCCATAAAAATTAATAAGGGACAAATGCTGGGAAGAAGAAGAAGAAGACTGCATATCTTTGACTTTTTTATATCAACGCTATTAGAAGAATATACTTTCATTAAGCTGTTCCATACAAATGGAGTGTCGGAGGTCAAATGGGGGCAAAAAATCCGCACCATACATAATGCTCGCGTTAACGCCAATCACCCACGTGATTAATACACTAAAATCATTCAAATGTATGCCTCATTAAATGTATTTAACGATTTTCCTTTGTGAAACTTTTGAACAGGTATATGAACATAATTTTATACGTCATGCTATTGGACGTATGACTAGGCATCGTCCAAAATTCCTTGTGCTTGAAGACAAAAGTCTTCGAACAGTGCGTGTTGCCAATAATAACACATGGATCCTTTTTTACCCGACTGCGGCAAAGCCAAAAGGAAGGGTTATGATTTTAGCAGTCTATGTATGTATTTGTGTATGTTTGTATCCAGATTCTGTGTGTTCCACCGTAGCGCATAAACCGATTTTGATAAATGAGGTGTCAACCGATTCGTCGTAAAGGTCCGGGTGATATAGGCTACGTTTTATACGAAAAAATTGACCTAACGGATACTACATGAAAAAAAGTGGGGGTCTCCAAAATTTTCTTTTATTGCTATTGTATCGAGTGGGGTGGTAACTAGCTACGGCCAAAGCCTCCCACAGGACCTGACCAGAGGAAATTATTCCAAATTTCCCCTGCTAGGAATCGAATCCGGTACCTTTCGCTAATAAGACGACAGCGCTCACCGCTATGCCAAGAAGGTCATCAAAAAAACCTGTTCACAGCGAAGTCGGTTAAAATCAGTCCTCATTAAAGATGTTGGTATAAAAACCATCAGAACATCTTGTGCACATCGCAATGTAATGACATCAGGTAATGATGTTAGATGCGGTAGTATGTCAAAGTGTTTCATGCCGGTCAGGAAAAGTTAAGGTGAAAATAGTGAGTAATACAGAGATTCCAGAAAAAAGTAAGGGAAGTTCCAGGGAAATAACCAATGCGGCCTGGTATGAAAGATATCACAATCACCACAGTGACCTACCTAAGCTTCTAGATAGATAGATAGAAGTCTTTATTGCACACAAAAACACATGTAAAGGAACACAACACAGAAAGAAGAAAACAGAAAAAACAATTGTGTGCAAAGGCGGCCTTATTGCTTAGAGCAATCTCTACCAGGCAACTTTTGCTGAAAGGAGAAGCTAGTGTTGGATAGTGCATACATGGATAGTAAGTACAACATAATAAATATACATACATGTACATAACTTCTAGATAACAATTTCGACCATCAAAAAGAGTACAATTGTACCTACTTTGAATAAATGATTTTGACTTTGACTTTGATAACATGGACATTAAAAAGGAGGCTTAAAGGAACCAAGCCATTCGAATTAGTGCTAAAGACTGTTTGTGCTATTTTATTTTTAATTAGGCCACCAAAATATAGTGAATTTTATGTAGGTACATATTAGAATAAACTAAGGACAGTAAATTAGATTTATATTTTAGATAGAAGTTTAAGGTACAATAATAGCCTCAATAGCTCAACGGTTAAGGAGCGGACTGAATTCCGAAAGGTCGGCGGTTCAAACCCCACCCGTTGCACTATTGTCGTACCTACTCCTAACACAGCTTTGCGCTTAGTTGGAGGGGAAAGGGGAATATTAGTCATGATTAGCATGGCTAATAATCTTTAAAAAAATATAATATTATTTATAAGCCCATAAGCCAGATCATAGAAATAAATAGGTAAATGGTAGAAGGAATAAAGCTGTCATTGTTGGTACTAAATGGTAAAAAAAATATTACAATATCGGTATAAAAACCATCAAAACATGTTGTGCACATCACGACGTAATGACAACGGGTAATGACGCTAGATGCGGTATTATGTCAAATTATTTCATACCGATCGGGAAAAGTCAAGGTGACCGATTGTGAGCGAAGTGCGATGAACGTAATGATCTGTGTGGCATTGCTCTGTGACGAACTGGATGTGGTACGTTTATTTTTAAGGTTTCGTACCCGATAGTGGTCAGTGGGACCCGATCACTAAGTGTCCGCTGTTCGTCCGTCTGTCAGCGAGCTGTATCTCCCTAGTGAACTGTATTAGTTAGCGAGTTTAAGTTTTCACAGAATGTGTATTTCTTTTGGTGCTATAACAACAAATACTAGAAATTTCAAATTGACTGCTGTGAAAATTAAAAAATTAGAAGTTTCATTTCTTGTACGAGGTACGGAACCCTTTGTGTGCGAGTCCAATTTGCGCTTGACCGATTTTTATCTAAGAATTTTATGTACCCAGTGACTCTCACGCCATCAAGACAAACCTAATAACGTATCATTTATTAAAATCGGTTGGACCGTTGAGTAGTTACTAGCGGACATAAAAACAGACGTACACACATACAGGTCAAACACAAAACCCTCCTTTTGGGGTTCACCGCAATCGGTTAAAGACAGTCGTAAATAAACATACCACATCCACAAGAACAATTGACTGTATGATTCAATCGGGTCGCAATCATTGAAAATATTTATAATAGCGTTGTAAAAAACACGATCTCCGGTAAAGCAACTAGATGTGTCCTTAATCTTAATGTACCAACATTAGTGCACTTGATGTCTTTGCGCACGGTGACCATGATATACGAATATACAAATAAAATAATATAAGTATAAAAATGTATCTAGTTAGTTTTATTTTTTATCCCCTTCAGGAAAGGCAAAGGTCGTAGACCATGCAGCCTGGTAAGTCGTAGATGAAAAATGTATCTAGTTTCTAAATCATTTTAAATGACGCAGGTTCGAATCCTGCTGGTTCTGCAATTTTTGACATGGATTTAAAATTTTCTTATAGAATATATAGATATTTCCTTGAACTGAAGATAAAAACACTGTTACGAAAATCACACTAATATTATAAAGGCGAAAGTTTGTATGTGTGTGTGTGTGTGTGTATGTTTGTTACTCTTTCACGCAATAACTACTGAATGGATTTGGCTGAAATTTGGAATGGAGATAGATAATATCCTGGATTAGCACATAGGCTACTTTTTATCCCGGAAAATCAAAGAGTTCCTACGGGATTTTAAAAAACCGAAAAGCCGCGGGCATCTTCTAGTTATAAATAAGTAGCATTTGCCCGCGACTTCATACGTGAACGAAGAAATTTCCAAAAACCCTTTCGTATCGGATGTTTACGTCATTGAAAAAAACCCGATCCGTTCAGTTATTTGAGCTGTGCGTTGATAGATCAGTCAGTCAGTCTCCTATTCCTTTTATATTATGTACTAGCTTATGCCTGCGACTTCAGCCGCGTGGACTACACAAATTTATAACCCCTATTTTGCTCCCTCAGGGGTTTAAATTTTTGAAAATCATTTCTTAGCGGATGTCTACGCTACGACATCACACTAATATTATAAAGGCGAAAGTTTGTATGTGTGTGTGTGTGTGTGTATGTTACTCCTTCAAGCAAAAACCACTAGACGGATTTGGCTGAAATATGGAATGGAGATAGATAATATCCTGGATTAGCACATAGGCTACTTTTTATCCCGGAAATCAAAGAGTTCCCACGGGATTTCGAAAAACCTAAATCCACGCGGGCGAAGTCGCGGGCATCGGCTAGTACTTAATAGTCTTAAATATGCATGCCGAATTTCGGTCCGATCTGCCCTGTAGTTTCAGCTGAGCGATGATAGATCAGTCGATCAATCAGTCAGTCACCATTTCCTTTTATATATTTAGCTAATACTAGCCGATGCCCGCGACTTCGCCCACGTGGATTTAGGTTTTCAAAATCCCGTGGGAACTCTTTGATTTCCCGGAATAAAAAGTAGTCTATGTGCTAATCTAGGATATTATCTATCTCCAATCCTAATTTCAGCCTAATCCGTCCAGTGGTGTTTGCGTGAAGGAGTAACAAACATACACACACACATACACACAAACTTTCGCCTTTATAATATTAAGTGTGAAGTGTGATAGTGTGATTGTGAAATGTGATATTGTGATTGTGATTGTGATATTGTGATTTAAATATCATAGTCACAGTAGCGCTCTGATTGACGCCCTGCGTGATCTTTGCCGCGAAGCATACGCCATCTTGAATTAGCACCGCCGCGTTATAATTTAGAAACAAGATGAGTTTTTGTTCGACGTGACCCTGAATCCAACCTAACAGCTATTGGAATTAGATTGTGTGTTTACTTTAGCCTCGCAAGTTTTGTTGTAATAATCACATCACACTTATAATATTATAAAGGCGAAAGTTTGTATGTGTGTGTGTGTGTGTGTGTGTGTGTGTGCGTGTGTATGTTTGTTACTCCTTCACGCAAAAACTACTAGACGGATTTGGCTGAAATTTGGAATGAAGATAGATAATATCATGGATTAGCACATAGGCTACTTTTTATCCCGGAAAATCAAAGAGTTCCCACGGGATTTCGAAAAAGCTAAATCCACGCGGGCGAAGTCGCGGGCATCGGCTAGTCCAACATATTTATTTACCTTGCAATGGTATTCGATCATCAAGATATATTATGTACAACTGTTCGTATGTGAAACCAGCGGCTTTATCGTGCATTTGGGTTTTTAAAAATTCTACGGAGAACTCTTCGACTTTTCAGGATAAAAAGTAGCCTATGTCCGTTCTCAGGATGCAAGCTAACTCTGTACCTCAAAATTGGTTAGACTGTCGGGCCGTGAAAAGCTAGCAGACAGACAAACAGACAGACACACATATTTACTTTATTTAATGCCACTGAATAAATAACATATCGGCATAGTCTTGCGCCGCCGAATCCAACAGCTCCATGCAATGCGTTTCATGTCGTCTGCCCACCTAGTGCGACAGACAATCAGACAGACAGACACATTTTCGCGTTTGTAATATTAGTCTGTAGGATATAGGAAACATCGGTATAATCTTTCGTCGTCGATTCCAGCAGCTCTAAGCAGTTCGTTTCATGTCATCTGTCCACCTAGTGAGTTTCGGTGTGAGATCGCCATTATAGCCATCTTGTGACCTCAATGAAAAGAAGAGATATAGGTACCTCTACAGTCTATCAGGCCTTCGAATTAATGCCCTGCTCATTGCCACTTCACCTTCGCAACCCGTTGTGCTACGTCTTTATTAACCCCCGACCCAAAAAGAGGGGTGTTATAAGTTTCACGTGTTTGTCTGTGTATCAGTCTGTGGCATCGTAACTCCTAAACTAATGAACCGATTTTAATTTAGTTCTTTTTTGTTTGAAAGGTGGCTTGATCGAGAATGTTCTTAGCTATAATCTATAAAGAAAATCGGTTCAGCCGTTTGAAAGTCATCAGCTCTTTTCTAGTTATTACTGTAACCTTTACTTGTCGGGGGCGTTATAAATTTTTAATTTACACTTGTATTATTAAGAGTTTTTTCCAAGTGGTGAAAAGTTGCCTGAAAGACACGACCGTCAAAACATATTGAATTCGGGAGGCATAAAGAAAACTTGCGTAGGCGCAACCGAGCCACCTAATGCACTTGTTTATCTAAAGTAGGCTATTCACAATATTTTATGTGCGCATCACCTGACCCTGCGTAAGGCACCACACAAATTCAGAATTGTATTGACGTCTGTCACAATAATACATACCGTTATCGACTTAATACGGTCTTAAAATCTAGTTTTCGGTTCAAAACCGCCGTATTTGGAATATAAATCGCGCCTAATTCACCCAGTAAGCGGTTTATAAAAGGTAAAATCGATTCGATTTCATGTGGAAATATGTTTATTGTATCGATACAATATCGATTAGTTGTGACCTGTTGATGGTGTTACATAATTAGTGTCGCCTTCGGACTGCAGTGTCGTCCGATTTGTTATAGATTACTTTTTTACTGCCTCTCTCGTTAGAAGTTTTTTTTATGTTCTGGTTTGGACATTTGCTGGTTTTATGTCTACCTACTCTTGAATAGCACGTCTAAATTAAAACCTATGTATCAACCATGTACTAATAATAATTGTTTTGTTGAAAAGATCCGAAAATTAGTTTATTTTTCGAAAACTAATCTTAAAAAAAAAATTCGAAAGAAAAATAAAACCGACTTCAAAAACCACAAACACTAAAAAGTACAAAATAATTTTTGTTTAGCTACACGTGTAATGTACTTAGGTATGAAGTCGAGCGAACATATTAAAACAAAATTAGAAATCAAAAATAAACAAAATTATTTTGTACTTTTTAGTGTTTGTGGTTTTTGAAGTCGGTTTTATTTTTCTTTTGAATTTTTTTTATTTCACACTTTTTAGTGGCCCCACTGTACTATAATATGCTATGCCCAGTTAAAACCCTACTGTTTACTAAGCTATTACACTGATCGCGAGCAATTTGCTCTTATCCATTGAGGAGTTCTGTTCTCAATCTCCGAAGATATTCATCAGATCTTTACCAAATTTATATGGGACCACCTGAACAGTATACCTTTTCAAACAAAAAAAAAATCCAAATCGGTCCAGGGGTCTTTGAGTAATCGGGGAACATACATAAAAAAAAAAAAGATTCCGACGAATTGAGAACCTCCTCCTTTTTTGGAAGTCGGTTAAAAATAAATAAAAGTTTGTTTAAAGGGGGTAAATCTCCGGAATTAGTGTTTTTGAAAATTCCTTCAGTGAGAGATCATGCCAATACCCTCTATCACTACTCCATATTATAAATGCAAATGGGTGTTTGTTTGCTAGTTAGTCCTTCATCACGTCGTAACGGATTGACGTGATTGTATAAGACTTCTTTTTATACCGGAAAATCAAAGGTTTCGATTCGAATCCGAGGCACAGCTAAGATATTCTCACGGATGACGGAAGTCGAAGCTACCATACAAATAGTTTTATGACTACTTCGGAGCGTATTTTCACGGATTTGGATCCAATGCAGTGCGTAATCACCCTAAGTCTGATTTAAAGTTAAGACTCTCTACTTGATTAGGTATAAGTCATCAAGTTTACACATAAGTATCTATTGTAAGTACCGAAGCACTTTTCTCAGATAACATGTAACTTATTAACCTTATTTCCCTTAGTTATGATATTATGTATGTATGTCTTATGTTATGATATTATGTATGTATGTATGACGTATGTCTTATGTTATGATATTATGTATGTATAAGTCATCAAGTTTACACATAAGTATCTATTGTAAGTACCGAAGCAGTTTTCTCCGATTTTTTTCTCAGAACTTTTTAACCTTATTTCCCTTAGTTGTGATATTATGTATGGATTTTAAGTACATCCCTCGTAAGTACCAGTATTTATTTTCATATGCATCACACGTGGCTCATAAGTCAGCCTCCCCAAACATTCTCTCAGGCTACGGGAGATACAATATGTTAGCGCTATCCGGTCGTCGGTCGTGATGATAAAACGGTAACACGGACCACCCATTTGCCGGCCACGTATAACTTACGACCAACTGATAGGCTAGACTGTGTGGATGTGACGAAATAAAGTCCAAATAAAAACCGCCCTTAAAATCCCGATTTTTCATTATTTTATACCTATAGTTTTTTTTTGCTCTCTCGTCTGGCTTTACAAAGATTAGCCAATATCAAGTTTGTAGTTATTTGTAACAAGTTAGGGAAACTATACAAGTCTGGACCCCGTCTGTGCCGGCGCTCGCCGACACACGCACGGCAACCCCTTAGAGCGCTTTCCAATCAGTATTAACAAAAAAAACACTCCAAAAAGGCAGAGCACGCCCGCCAGCTAACACCAACACAGACGAAATCCACTTATATAGTTTCCCTAAGTTATAAATAACTACAAACCTGACATTGGCTAATCTGTGTAAAGCCAGAAGAAAAAAAAACCCGCCCAAATGCGAGTTGGACTCACGCATGAAGGGTATCCATCATAGAAGATATAATACGAACTTTTTTTTAACCCCCGACCCAAAAGAGGGGTGTTATAAGTTTGACGTGTGTATCTGTGTATCTGTCTATGGCATCGTACCTCCTAAACTAATGAACCGATTTTAATTTAGTTTTAAGGGTTCCATACCTCAAAAGGAAAAACGGAACCCTTATAGGATCAGATTGTTGTCTGTCAAGAAAACCTAGGGCTTTTAAGGGCTTAACCTGTACATTCTAAAACAGATTTTTATTTATTTTTATGCATGATAATTTTTGATATATCGTGCAAAATGTTGGAAAAAAATACCCGAGTACGGAACCCTCGGTGCGCGAGTCTGACTCGCACTCGGCCGGTTTTTTTATAAAAACATTTAAAACCTGCTTGTAAGGTCTGTGTACTATTATATTGTATTCTATGCTAGTAATGTCCACACTAGCACCATCCTCACTCCTCCATACATATCGTTGTAATTGGATTAAACGATTCTTTCTGTCATTGTTTCCCGCCGCCTATTGTTTCTGTTTTGTCTGTCTATTTGTCTGTTTGTATG
This sequence comes from Maniola jurtina, assembly GCF_905333055.1. Taxonomy (NCBI): domain Eukaryota; kingdom Metazoa; phylum Arthropoda; class Insecta; order Lepidoptera; family Nymphalidae; genus Maniola; species Maniola jurtina. Next base: position 14,087,962 of record NC_060037.1, on the reverse strand, counting down.
TGTGCTAATAACACGTAATGTGGCTCAATATTTCATCGAGATAATGTTTGTATCGTTGTATCGTGGGCCGATTGTATGATCCGACGTATCGAGATGAGCTCAGGAATAATTTTCTTATTCGTTGAAAAGTTAGCGTTTAGCCGTGACATTGTTTAATAGTAGGTAAGTAGTAAATGATGTGGTGGTGATAGCCTTGTGGTTAATTTGTCAGCCTCCATTCGTATGGTCGGAGGTTCGATCCTGGGCACGCATCTCTAACTTTTCACAGTTATGTATTGAATAAAAGAAAACATCGTGAGACAAGTGTAAATTAAAAATTTATAACACCCCCGACAAGTGAAGGTTACAGTAACTAGAAAAGAGCTGATAACTTTCAAACGGCTGAACCGATTTTCTTGAATTAAGCTAAGAACATTTTCGATCAAGCCACCTTTCTAACAAAAAAAACTAAATTAAAATCCGTTTATTAGTTTAGAAGCTACGATGCCACAGACAGATACACAGATACGCACGTCAAACTTATAACAACCCTCTTTTTGGATTGGGGGTTAATAAAAGCAGTGAAATCACATGCTTTAACGGTGAAAGAAAATATTGTGAGAAAACTGCAACGTTTTCAAATGTGTGTGTAGTCTGCTAATCCGCACTTAGCCAGCGTGATGGACTATGGCCAAACCTTCTCATTGTGATCCGTTCTCAGTAGTGAACCGGTGTTGAGTTGATTATGGTGGTGGAAATTGGGCTAAGGATGATGCAGCCTAAGATGCACTTGTCTTAAAGATGCCTATTCAGCTCTCTCTTGACTTAAAGGTGCCTATATTAAAGGTGGAGGAGAATGGCTCAAAACTTCAGTTTTAAACTTTCGTAATGGAAACTGTAAAACCTAGGTTTGAACTCAAACCAACAAAAAAGTTCCATCTTCCACATGAAGATGAAGAGCCAGCAGAGCTCTGAGCAGAAACCTTGTGAAATAACAATCGGTGCTATTGAATTTTTGACTTTAAAACCTTAACTGATAAGGTTAATTTTACTCTGACGACATTGTGTTTCGACGCTCGAATTCTATCAACATTTGGTGAGATGTAAAATCTCATACGATACGATAGCCTAAAATGGAGTGCCAGAGTACCTAGTACCATAGAGTGCTTACCTAGGAGATGCCAATTCACTCTTGATTTGAAGGTAGGTAACAACTCAAAATTTTAAATTCTAACTTTCTTGACGAGAACTGTTAAACCACGGTTTGAACTCAAACCTGTCAGCGCCAAAAAACCCCCATGCAGATTTTCAGCTTCCACGTAATTGCCTAAATACAGCCTTCGTTGAATATAAATCGTGCAAAATTGGTCGCAACACATAAATTTCACTATGGCAAATGTGGCTCTATCACGGAACTTCATTGATATTGTGCGAATGAAACTTAGTTTATGTACATATTTAGGTTTTTCATCATCGCGTCTAATATTGAACGTAACTGTGTAAAAACATAGCTTACCTAGTCACCTATCGCTATACATAATCCATAGTGAATTTTGGGTAGAATAATAAATCTATCTAGATTCCGGATAACCTAGATAAAATTTCTAGATAATGAAAAAGCTATCTCAGACCTATGTTTGTCATATATGTCATGACTCATGACCTAAAAGTTGCTCTACAGCTCTACATTCTCCGATAACTATCACCTACTACGTTCATTAAAGCACAGGTATTAAACAAAAATTAATTAATAAGTAGTCTTATTTATTTATTGGTTTTAACAACTCCATTTTCTCGCCAACTTTAGGTATTTACCAATTCCTTTAACTGGTCATCTATACTAATATTATAAAGAGGAAACCTTTGTATTTTTGTATGTTTGTATTGAATAGGCTCAAAAACTACTGGACCGATTTCAAAATTTATTTTACCATTGCTTAGAGGGATTCTTCCGAATCCGTATAGGCTATATTTTATCCCGGAAAATAGAAAAAATAAATGTCCACCCGTGCGAAGCCGGGGCGGGTCGCTAGTAAGTAAATACGACTGAAGGATAGTGAAATAAGCTATTATCACGGCTAAGTCAGCTAGACTGAGGAGACAGTATAGACTTTGTTAAATAACTAAAATGGACATGAAACAGCACGGAAAGACCAAGTTTTTCCAACTTTATAATTACAGTTGCAATCGCAATCGCAAAGCATGTCCGCGATAGAGCTAATATTTCGATATCAAGCCTGATTGTACACATTACCCGTTTTGGTAAGAGGTATAACACTCGAATTGACTCTGATCTGTAATTTGTGCGCCGCGCCGGGATTCATTTCTCGTAAACGGTATTTTCGTATGGCCCAGTTGTAATAGCCCCTAATCGATTTTATCATCGATTTTTATCGGGGTCGTAAATAATATGAAATTATTATGGTTTATGGTTTATTAATGGTAACCCTTGCACTCGCCTTCCTTTCCAATTGTACCTACATGCCTACTTGTAGGAATCTTTATAGCTTCAACCGCTGGTGCTAAACTTGAGATTTTGTGAGCTCCTTTCAAAATGTATGCCTTTTTCGTAGGAAAACCGTCAGGATACCACCGGCCGGGAGAACAGGGGTTATGCCGGACTCCTACTGACTAAAACCTCAAGAAGTTCCATCCCACCGCTGACGGCAGAGCACAAGGGACCAACAACACCCCGTTACTCCGAATGCGGATATCCGCCTCAACAGACCTACCATTGGGACCACATGGGACACTACGTGCCCCCAAACACCGTTAGAGGCATGCTGGAACCACAGCACGCCATCCAATGATCCAACCCGAGGATCACACTGTGAACTACGGATCGCCCCATGTCCATCATCCACAAGTCCTTCCGAGGGCTATAGGGTTCGCGGGGAGGGCAACTTCCTTTCCACGTTCTCCATCCTCAACTTTCTGTTCTTTGCCAACCTAGGACGGACAGACAACAAAGTGATCCTATAAGGGTTCCGTTTTTCCTTTTGAGGTATGGAACCCTAAAAAAATATATTTTTGAGCTCCAATCTCCATAAAAAATGTCTATGACATATAACTGAGCTCTAATGTAAGCTAAGCTTTATACCTAATTTGATACACCGCGTTATACTAACGTGTATTTTATAGTGCCCTTGCATACATTACTCGCATTCATCAATCGATCAACGCGAGCATATTAATCATTCGCGGCGACAATCGATCAATCCTTGAATCGATTCAATCGATTCATCCAATTCGATTATCTCGATTGGAGCGAGCGATTTTACGGTGCGAAACAATTTGGATACGATTTATGACTATTGCTTTAGGAATTAGATTTTGATTTTGATATTTTATTTTAGTAGATACAAGCGACCCGCCCGGCTTCGCACGGGTAACATTGATAGGAATTAATCTATGATACTTCGTTTTTAGGGTTCCGTAGTTTGTGTTTAACTTTAACTATTTATCCAGAGCACGCTATGCAAGTTCTCAGATGGGAAATTTGACTTGATACTTACAATAATTATTTTATCATCATACAGGTAGCTTATTTTTGAAAATGTTCCGACTTCCGTTTTTGACGCTAATTATAATATTAGACTTAATTTACTTAAACTTAAAACTAAAGCTAAGAGGGTTCCAAACGCGCCTTAGTTTGAGAAGAAGCCCACGATTGTGTCGGTGGAACCTCAAAAGTTCTACTCGTTATGAGTTTTGTCTAAACGTGTCACGCCATTGGAGCAGCACAACATTTTCATTTCGGTGGTAGGTGCTATTTTGATATTTGACAGAGTTCATAAGATACGTCTCATAAACCGTAATAGGTAGAGAATTGAAATATTTTTGTGTATATGTCATTGTTATTGTCACTCTATCAACAAATAATAACAATTTCAAAATGGCTGCCACGATAATTAAAAAAAAAAAAAAAGGGTTGTTTCTTATACGATAGTACGGAACCCTTCGTCTGCGAGTCCGACTCGCAACTATCAGATATTTATAGCTTGAACTGCACGTGAAAATGTCACCGTGTGCAATGACCCACAGCCATCAAAATGCTAATATTTTGATTTGCGTTAGCTTCTATGACAATCAGATCAACATAACAAGGCCCTGTAACGTGTTACAACAGTGCTTCAATAAAAATCAGTCGCTTTCGCATTGTCTACCGCGCCCACGCCGGCTCCAGATAAATTATTAATAGTGAATTTCTAATGATCTATAGATCAATTGCGTAGAGGGTGCAGAGTTTGTTTATTATGCCTACACAGAAAATCTGGCAGTTGGCCTTGTCCACAAGTTCAAAGTCGCTCAGTTATGGAGCTATGGAGCGGGCTATGTTTGGGATCTCTCTGAGGAACAAAGTTCGTAACGATTAGACAACGAATTAGCCAGCTGAAGTGGCAATGGACAGGCCACGTTTGCCGCAGAACTGATGGCCGCTGGGGCAGACGTTTTCTGGAGTGGAGACCGCGTACCTATTAGCAAGCGCAGTGTGGGATGACCTCCGACCCACTGGACTGATGACCTTAAGAGGGTAGCGGGAAGTGTGTGGATGAGGAAGGCGGAACGTGTGTGGTGGCGAGCTCTTGGGAAGGTCTATGTCCAGCAGTAGACGCAAAAAGGCTGATTGATTGATTTATTGGCACAGGAAATCATATCATAAGGCTGGTTTTCTTCTCCTGCTGATTATTCATGGTGATCCAGCGCGTAGCTGGTCAGTGCTAATATGTCAGAGTTATTCAGGAACGCTTTGTACAGGGTGTAACCAGAACTCTAACAAAAACTTAGTATTATTATACTACCTTAACACAATCCAATGCCACTAACCATTTGCCTTGTCTTGTAGTTTTAGTAATTTAGTATTTTTCAAACCCGCATTGTATAGCGTGCAAAACTCGGGTCAATGCCCACCACGCGGCATTGAATTCGAGTAACCTATTTACGGAACTTTGGCTTTTTGGAATAAAATTAGCTCATGGCACTTTCCAGGTCTTGAACTTTATCCTAGCAAAAAAATCACGTTGATCGATTGCATCGTGATTGAATGACAAACCTACAAATCGACAATTTCGCAATTTTAATAGGTAATGAATCAGAATTTCGTTTGTGACTGTCTGTTTTAATTTTTAATTAATATTATAATCTTTGTCAGCGTCTGGCTCAACCGTTTCAGTTAGTTCTATAACGTAGTTAGTCATACCATAACAATGGTTGTACAGTGTACCACATAGCGGTTCATTATAATTTTAAAATCGCCCTTATGGCTGTAGTAATAAGACGTATTAGTGAATTGTTGCCCAGTGTACGCGAGCACGTTCGGCGGTATCAAGTCTATATTATTTGCATAATTCGACACGAGGTAGTAGGTTTGTATAATTTTAATGTGGGATATTCATTCAGAAATAGGCAAGAAGTACTAACTTGTAGCAAAATGTAACAAAGGCTTGTGTCGCTTAGCCGTTATTTTTTAGGTTCCGTACCTCAAAAGGATAGATGGAACCCTTATAGGATCACTTTGTTGTTTGTTTGTCGGTCTGTTTGTTCGTCAGTCATATCTGACAAGAAAACCTGTAGGGTAGGTACTTTCCGTTTACCTAGAATCATGAAAAGCAGGTAGGTAGGTCTTATAGCACAAGTAAAGGAAAAAAACCGAAAACCGTGAATTTGTGGTTACATTATAAAAAATCAAAAAAAATTGTTCATGAACAAACATGATTAGCATTTCAATTTTTAAAGTAAGATAACTATACTAAGTGGGGTTTATATATGAAAAGTTTTTTTTACCTGTAGGTACATTCTAAAACAGAATTTTATTTATTTTTATGTAGTTTTTGATTTATCGTACAAAATGTCCGAGAAAAAATAACTGAGTACGGAACCGAGTCATCAACCAACAACTTGTTTTTGTAAATTCGTGAAACTTTGGAAGTGAGAAAAGTGCTTGAATTTTTCGACTTATGAATAATACTTGTACAAATGGTTCTGCCACCACTTTTCTCAATCAGATCTAAATAAATATAGCAGCATTGAATTATTATGTACAAATGGAATTATTTATAAGAAAACCTGTAAAAATCTCAATCCACTTTGAAATAATAAATTATTTACTAAACTTCAACAAAAGAATGCTTCAAACTTGTAAACAAAAATGTATTAAAATTGTATTTGAAGACTTATAGAGTAATCAGTACATAACTCCATCGATGACAACGATCCGACCCTATCTGGAGATAATATCTCTAGTTCCCAATAACTAACCATAATAAATAAATATTTTTTCTCTAATACCAAAAGAATCTTATACATTCCGATTTTTATTTATGGGGTTTGTCGCCAACAAATCATAGCCTTTGTAGTTTGTAACTCGTATCGATGTATGGGCCGATGAAGTGTTGAGATTTATGCCACTGTTTCTATAACTGGAACACGGAGCTAAACGATGTCTGGATGCTGGATGTAACCTTTTTTGGCGTTCGATGCTGAAAGTAGAGGTATTTAGACTAGATGATGCCCGCGACTCGGTCCGCGTGGATTTGGGTTTTTTGAAAATCCCGTGTCAAGTTTTTGATTTTCCGGGTTAAAATACTTTTTGTCTATGTCCGTCCCCGGGATGTAAGGTAACTCTACATTAAAATCGGTTCAGCGGTTGAGCCGTCAAAATGTAGCAGACAGACAGACATACTTTCGCATTTATAGTACAATTATATATATGGATTTTAGCGGTTTTAGAAGTTTCAAAATCTTGCGATATTAGTTGTTAAAATATACATGGATTTGTTAGGACGCCATTACGTATTTTGTTTAAGATACTCTTATAATATAATATCTACTTACATATAACTTTCGTATTCGCTGATGGATAGATGCATTGAACATATTTTTCGTGCCATTTTACAAAAACACTTTAATCTTAAATTTATATGCTTAAAATGAATTAGGAGTTAGCAAACAATATGGCGTAAATCACTATAGGAAACTGGCTAAAATTGAGTCGTTCACAAAAATCATGATTCCGATCAAAATGGTACAATTACCTAACTACACCATTTCGTCAGCTTTCTTTCAGTTTTTTGCTTTTCTTATAAAATTAAATTTGGTGTAATGACATCGTTTTGTTCGTCATTTTTTTTATTTTGTACACCTAATTTTAATAAGTGAACCTAATAATAATGTTTTAAAGTTTATCTCTTGCCATATCCAGTAGAAGAATGCTTTGGCCTACTAAATAAATGTCAAAATATTTTTATCCCTCAACGTTTAAATAGGTTAAACTGGGGTGGCGAGCATTTTGTAGTGCAATTGTTTGATAATTTTATTTATGAAGCGTGAGCTACTTCATAAAGTCGAAAAAATAAATTGAGTACTTCAAAACAACATTGTAGTGCGATTTTCTTTTCAATTATGAACTTTATTCCAATTACTTTAGGGCTATAAGACAGGTAACGAAAACTATGTTACTATCTGGGAAGTCTATAAATAAATATCTATAAATGAGTTTAGATACATATACAGAAATGTAACAAACGGGTGATTTAAAATGTCGTTATTGCGATGGGGCGCGACAAATCTTTCGAACAATTCGTTTTGCCTCTTAAATTACTCGTTAATAGATAATCCGGACGTTTATGTGAGCTTGATAATCCGATAATATTTATAGGAAACCGATATCCGTTAGCTATTAATCTACTTATTTAGATTTAGAGTAATCTGATTAGTGTAATCTATGGGTTGGACTCGTTTATCTGTTTAATGTTGTTGATAATGTTATGTTAATAGTGTTGTAATTAAAGCTTAACTTAATTAGTTTTTTTTTAATTTATTTATTCAAATTAATTTTACAGGGCTGTTACATTTCTAAATCACCAAACTGTTGTGGGCAGTTTGTTGGGCAGTTTGTCATACTATCAAACTTCATCATAATATCACTTAACACCTGGTGAGATTGCAGTCAAGGGCTAAGCTTATAACATTATATACTTAAAAATTAAAAAAAAATCCTACTAGCTGATGCCTGCGACTTCATCGGTAGGTGCCTACCTAGTTAGATTTTAAAAATCCCAAGGGACCTATTTGATTTCCTGGATAAATATTAGTCCATGTTTATCCCCGAAATATAATGAAAATATTTTTATTCAATTAACCATTTACAAGTACTTTTGAATTATCAAATGCATCTACCACTTATTCGGAAGCCTTTGCAATGGAAGCTGTCTCTGAACCAGATTTCGTTATATCTGTGAGGTTTATAAATTACTAGTTGATACCCGCGACTTCGTTCGCGTGGATGTAGGTTTTTTTAAATTCTCGTGGGAAATCCTTGATTTTCCGGGATAAAAAGTAGCCTATGTGCTAATCCAGGGTATAATCTATCTCCATTCTAAATTTCAGCCCAATCCGTCCAGTAGTTTTTGCGTGAAGGAGTAAGAAACATACACTCACACACACACACACACACACACACACAAACTTTCTCCTTTATAATATTAGTGTGATAATATCAAACTCTGTTGTTACATTGCTTGAATCTTTGTTAAGTTCGAAATGTGCAGCAATATTTCCCTCGCCCATTGAGCTTTTCAACGCCTATCAATAAACAACGCTACAAATTATCCAAATTATCGCCGAAAACATAACAATTAACTGAAACAATACCAATAAAACACCGTACGATGTATAGGTCCGTCAAGCGATAGAAATCATGCTGTGTATTACCATATTTCAATATAAATGTGCCATTCCTGACGCGTTGCTATGAGCCTTAGTCACCCAAAAGCGAAACTATGCTAATAAACTCGGTGAGAAGTAAATCATGGTTGGGCCAAGGTTGGCACAAGGAGGTGCTTTATTTTGATGTCCTTTTCTTAATACGCAATGTTTAAACAAATTAGTCTAAACTTTAGAAGCAAGATTTTCAGAGAGTCATAATATAGGTAAGCACAGAAAGGATTTTTCAAAATTTTATCTTCTAAAGGGGTACAATAATTAAGAACGAATTTTCCTTTCCTTATCTAACCTGTTTCTCTGATACTACAGACTTTATTTATTTACATCTATTTCGTTTTTTAACCCCCGACCCAAAAAGAGGGGTGTTATAAGTTTGATGTGTGTATCTGTGTATCTGTCTGTGGCATCGTAGCTTCTAAACTAATGAACCGATTTTATTTTAGTTTTTTTGTTTGAAAGGTGGCTTGATCGAGAGTGTTCTTAGCTACGAGTATAATCGAAGAAAATCGGTTCAGCCGTTTGAAAATTATCAGCTCTTTTCTAGTTTTCTTATAGAGATTTTTTGTGTCGGGGGTTCTTTAAATTTTAAGGTATGTTTAATGTAATGTTTAGTGTTTGTTATAGTTTTCAAAGCTCAGATTTTTTTGTTTCAATTATTTTTTATTGCTTCACTCATACCTCTCTTTATACCTACATTGTATTTTTAACCCCCGACCCAAAAAGAGGGGTGTTATAAGTTTGACGTGTGTATCTGTGTATCTGTCTGTGGCATCGTAGCTCCTAAACTAATGAACCGATTTTATTTTAGTTTTTTTGTTTGAAAGGTGGCTTGATCGAGAGTGTTCTTAGCTATAATCGAAGAAAATCGGTTCAGCCGTTTGAAAGTTATCAGCTCTTTTCTAGTTTTCTTATAGAGATTTTTGTGTCGTGGATTTTTGAATTTTTAAGGTATGTTTTAGTGTTTGTTATAGTTTTCAAAGCTCAGATTTTTTTGTGTTTCAATTATTTTTTATTGCTTCAATCATACCTCTTTATACCTACATTGTATTTTCTAATTTTCATTTTAAAGAACCTACAACGGTTTCCTAGCTCGTTGTTCCCATACAGATATTCGTATTCAAATACGTGCCTACTCAATAAATCAGTAGTGTGCTTTAAGTATAACGCCTACGACCCGGTTCACACTCCACTGCAAATTATATAAGTCAGACACTTCAAATTTTATGACAGTGATTGTTTAGCTTCTCATTCCCATAAACCATGGCGTTTCTCACTCTATCTGACATTATTTCCTACTTGTCTTATGTTTTACATGGCGCAGTAGGCTGGTAAAAACTGTCGAAATATCTTATAGATTTGAGTACTTTAGTACCTACTATTTCCTATTTAAACATTGTGATAGCCTGCTCCTACTCGGGAGCACACACCGATAACTTTTCCAGATTATTTGCGTTTGCGTAAGCGTTGCGTAAGCGTAGACGTAGCGTGTACTATTGCGTAGTAATGTATGGAACTGTATGAAACATGGCATACCGCTTGCGTGGCGTAAACGTTCACGTAGAAGTAATGTGTGCAGTTATGTCTACTGGTTCATGCGCGTCACTACGCACGTGTCACGTGTAAGTGCTGTATACGCAATTGGTGTGAGTATTTAAATACATATCATTTAATTGCTTAAAACGCACCAAGTTCTTTTTCTCTTAGTAATAAAAATAGTGAATGTCACTCGAGGCCAAAATATTTTGTTTTCGGATGGAGTATACCTATTGAATACCTCGCTACGCTCAGGATTCAAGATAACGCCGTCGAGGAACAAAATATCACTTTGGCCAATTGTAACACAAATAATAACTACATATTTCGTACAAAACCTTCAATGGATTAATAAAAATTAAATTAAAAATTTAAAAAACCCCCGAAACATAAACCTCTAAAAAGTAAAAAAATAATAGGTAAGTATGTATGGGCCCTTTAAGAATAGTATAAATAGTAAAGTTTTTATCCAAGCGCTCGTTGCGCCAGGGGACCGCAACCTATCATAAACTATGAAAGTCATCTGTTGTAGAAAGAATAGTCTTTAGCGGTCCCCCGACGCAACGAACGCTTGGATAAAAACTTTACTATTTATACTATTCTTAAAGGGCCCATACATACTTACCTATTATTTTTTTACTTTTTAGAGGTTTATGTTTCGGGGGCTTTTTAAATTTTTAATTTAATTTTTATTTCACGCTTTTTAAACTTTTATTTATAAATTACCGTTTATTTGTGCCATTCTAAGACCCAATTTCTATAATAATATAAATCCAATAAGGCAGCTAATATCTCTTCAAAAGTAACATCAATGTTATGTTAATTATACGTTCCATGAAATATTTTAACCCAACATCACTAAATCAAGAATTATCTGAATGACTCACAAAGTATTCACTTATAGTTTAACACGACCAAAACGAAATATCTGTTTCTAACATGTCGTTGCTTTAAAAATGTACCCATTTTACGTAGTCGTATAATATTTCGCTTTTTAAGATATACGATTAAATTGAAATCGACTTTCACCCGATGAAATAAGGAATAAAGTGGCTTGTATTTTATTTTATTTGTTATTGCATGTCAAATTTTTATTTGACATAACTTTCAAAAATCGGTCAAGTGCGAGTCTGCCTCACACATGAAGAGTTCCGTGCAAGTTTTTTTTTATGTAATGACAATTCAGTTGTCGGATTTTTCTCTTTACTTGCGCCACAGGAGTAGAGTGCTTGGGCTATAAGATATTGCTACCTGCCTTTCATGATTCTAGGTAAACGGGAAGTACCCAATTTATAAGTTTTGATTCTCTTGAAAGATGCGACAGACGGACACACAGACAGACAACGAAGTGGTGAAGGAAAACACCGTCAGGAAACCTGCATGCTTGAGAGTTGGCCATAATGCTCCCTCAAAGGTGCGTGAGGTCTGCCAATACGTGCTTGGCCAGTGTGGTAGCTTCTCATTCTGAGAGGAGACTTGTGCTCAGTAGTGAGCCGGCGATGGGTTGATCCTGATGATGATGAATTTTAAACGTATTTTGTCAAAGTAAATAAGCTGAGTTCGAGCAGATAAAATAAAAGAAGGTGGCAATCCAAACGTGCGCGACAAAGCGACTACGAAGCGGGAACCTCAGCCGCGCGGAGGGTCATCGCCTCCCACGATATTTAATGATGCCATGCACACCTACGCGACTACAACTGTCGAGGCTACAACATAAGGAGGTAAGTAATGTTTTTATGTACCTTGATTATCAGAAACCTGAAAATTGGCCGTCTAAGCAAGCTAGCAGGTAGGCTAGGCATGCGTTCTTAGTACTTACTAACACTACTCAATCGTACATATTTCCTTTGTCAGAAAATACGTAACCTCTGGTGGCCCTGAGATAAAAGTAATAAGAAAACCAGAAAAGAGCTGGTAACTTCCAAACGGCTGAACCAATTTTTTTGGATTATAGCTAAGAACACTCTCGATCAAGCCACCTTTCAAACAAAAAAAAACTAAATTAAAATCGGTTCATTCGTTTAGGCGCTACGAGGCCACAGACAGATACACAGATACACCGATACACAGATACACAGATACACAGATACACAGATACACAGATACACCGATACACAGATACACAGATACACAGATACACAGATACACAGATACACACGTCAAACTTATAACACCCCTCTTTTTGGGTCGGGGGTTAAAAATAAAACATCAAATGAGCTTGATGGCTTTCATTTTGTGATTATCAGTGATTTAGAGAATCACCGCACTGGTCTTCAAAAAGCAAGCAAAATTCCACTTCTTAATTATCTGGTCTTCAAAAAACAAGCAAAATTCCACTTCTTAATAATTATTACTGTGTTTAAAATCTGACCTGCAGCTCGCTCCAGCAATGCGCGGGACTTCAATTACTTTTATACATGGCATAATATTGTATATCAAATCTTTGAAAAGAGCAACCGCCGAGTTTCTTGCTGGTTCTTCTCGGTAGGAAAGGCATTCCGAACCAGTGGTAGATGCTTTTGACGATTTAAAAGAACTTGTAAATGTCTAATTGAATAAAAATATTTTGAATTTAAATTTGAATGTTCTACAGCTACCAAAAAAGCGGTGAAAAAAATCCACACGGTTATTTCAGGCACCGTGGTTCACAGCTTTATTACAAAGTAATGACTAATGGGACATAAACGTCCCGTGAAGATTATCTAGGCGTAACATGTAGGACAAAAACCCGTGAGCTGATGTTTCGCGCTCGCTAACGAAGGGCATTGTTGAGGGTCATATAGACCCCAGTAAAATCGAACACTATGTGTGTAACGTGGTTTAATGTAAAAGCAACAATACTAAAATAAATCGATATCCAAATATAATATTCTAATGTGAAAAATGTCTGTTTGTCTGTCTGCAAGCTTTTCAGGGTATCTGCCAAACTTCCACTCATGAATACACTATGCCATGTCACGCCAGTCATTTTCGAAAGTTAGCACATCTTTACCAATAGTGCGTTTGGCTGACACAACTATGCTTTTCTCACAAGTTTTATAGATGTTACTGAGATTATGAGTTCAATTTGAAATTGCATTAACTAAGAAAATGCCACAAGTTCAACATTATGATGAGAGACTTAAACTTTTTGGAAAGAGGTCAAATTAGACAGGGTTAGTTTACATCATATAACCTGCTAAGTTTTACAGTATGCGATAGGTATAATAATTATCTTTCTAAAAAATATGGTGCCCATAGTAGCTCTACCTTTTTTTTTATTCAGATACAAGCTAGCCCTTGACTAAAATTTCATCTGTTGATAAGTGATGATGTGTCTAAGATGGAAGCGGGCTAACCTGGAAGGGAGTATGGCAGTTTTTATTAAACCCATACCCCTTTGGTTTCTATACGGCATGGTATCGGAAAGCTAAATCGCTTTGCACGGCTTTGCCAGTAGGGTGGTAGTAGCTAGCCACGGCCGAAGCCTCGCACCAGACCAGATCAGAAATTTAGAAATTATAAAATTCCAAACCCCTGCCGGGAATCGAACCCGGGACCTCCCACTAATAAGACCACAGCGCTTACCACTGCGTCACGGAGGTCATCAGTAGCTCTATCTACTTATCTAATGTTTCGAAAATCGCTTTAGCCTATGACTTAAAATACGCTAAAACAAATCCGAGCAAAATCGAAGTACCGCCAAACAATGGTGCGTCCTCAATACAAAATTGACAAAGGCGAGTAAGGAACGCGGGATTTATCACCCACTGTCTCTGCGGCTGTGCACTGTGACTAAAACGCTTAAAAACTTCGTCAACAGTGTGTGGAATCACATAGACACACACATGTGCATAGAAATGATATTACTGAAGCTGATGCCTGCGACTCCTACCGCGTTGATTTTGGTTTTCGATGTCCCCCTCGGCCCTATTTTTTTCTCTCTCCCGTCCGCGGCTTTACAAAGATTAGCCAATGTCAAGTTTGTAGTTATTTGTAACAAGTTAGTTAAACTATACAAGTATGGACCCCGTCTGTGCCGGCGCTCGCCGATACACGCACGGCACCCCCTTAGAGCGCTTATTCCAGTCAGTTTTAACAAAAAAAAAAAACACTCCGAAAGGTAGAACACGCCCGCCAGCTAACACCGACACAGACGAACCGAATGACACAAATTAAAAAAAAATCGGTCAAGTGCTAGTTAGAATTGCACAGGAAGGGTTCCGTACCATCTCACAAGAAATAACTCTTTTTAAATTTCATGGCGACAATTTTGAAATTTTTAGTATTTGTTGTTGTAGCGGCAATAGAAATACATAGTCCGTGAAAATTTAAGGTCTCTACCTCTAATACTTCACGAGATACAGCTCTCTGATAGACAGACGGACACACGGACAGCGGAGTCTTAGTTATAGGGTCTCGTTGGCCTTTGAGTACGGAACCCTAAAAAATGTCCCAATTTAGGGTACTAGGGTAACTTCTCTTAAAATGTTGGCTTCAGAGTCCATTAAATGTAGCTGCTACATTAAGTTAGGCTTAACTGCTGTTCAGAGCGTGTGTGAATAACATGTGATTGTATGTTTATCCGTTAGCTATTGTTGGCCATTATAGAATGAGTTTAAGTCTGAATTCCTCCTACGGTAATAGGTCGCGTATGTCGGTTTGTGTGTTTGTTTAAATTCACATTGTTTATGCTTTTAAGCACTCTACACTAGCAATGAACCATTTCACATATTGCATATTGTGAAAAATCTCTTAAAAAGCTTTTTCACTTACATATAATAAGTACATGGTATCTTACTTAAATAGCCTGTGAAAATTTTCGACACAAATCTCACCAAGTTTGAAAATTTTACCCCATTTTATTGTTTTAATTTCCAGCACGCATACTTATTGACCCGAGCTTTGAGACTTAAGAGCGTGCGAGCGAGAACAGCCAGAAAAAAGTGACTGAAAAAATAAATGTAAGACTAGGATTTTCATTTAGAACTTTGTAATTTAATTTAATTCTACTTAGTAATTAGTTTACTTACAGTACTTACCAAGTAATTAGAGAGTAGCACGTAAGTTTAGTTCATTATTCTACTTTATTATTTTTAAGCACTGCTTGCTACTGTTTGTTAATCCAAGTAAATAAAAAAAAACATTTATTTACTTACATCATTGAACCAATCTGCTCACATACAATAAAATATGCACATTATACAAGTGTAAATTAAAAATTTATAGCACCCCCGACAAGTGAAGGTTACAGTAACTAGAAAAAAGCTGATAACTTTCAAACGGCTGAACCGATTTTCTTGAATAGCTAAGAACACTCTCGATCAAGCCACCTTTCAAACAAAAAAAAACTAAACGATACATTAGTTTAGGAGCTACGATGCCACATACAGATACACAGATACATACGTCAAACTTATAACACCCTCTTTTTGGGTCGGGGGTTAAAAATACGTTGACTTTTAGTCCCACAGATGTTAACCCTCTTAAAGCAACAAGAGGACCCATTCGCATCTTGTCTAATTTTATCAGCTCGATCAAACATATTTATTACAACAAAAACCGATAGATAAAAATCGTCACCTGGTTATACTGGGGCGCTTGTGGGTCGTTAGTACCCCATACCGTTGATATACAAAATCCAAGATTTCTTCAATGATTATGCCCGAAAAAATGGAAAAGATTAGCCCATCTTTCTTTACACATACTCGTATTTTGTACCGATAAATTATAATTAAAAATTAAATTTTTAGCTGTAAGAACAAAAGACGTAATTTTTAAATTTCAATAATTTCGTATCGAGAATATCATATTTTTTGTCCAAACAAGCCTAATTAAACTTTTAGCACAATAAATTAAGTAATGTAGGTACCTATGCATGGATCAGAGACTCACCATGCTGCTTATCCAAAATCTGAGACACCCAAATATGTCAATTTTTTTTAAAGATAAAGATTTAATGTGTTTATAAATTTCGTTACAATTTTTCCTTAAAAAAACTAAGATTATTACTTTATTAAGATTTTTCTCTCTTTGTATCGTGTTTTTTATTACTTCTCTTCTATTAAGGACCATCTTGAAAAGCCATGCGCCTTGAATCCTTGCAAATGCAGACTGCAGGGAGAAACTATACCTACCACCATAAAAAGTGAAGCAGGTTTGATCACATCTATGCTTCTTTCAATGTGATCATAATCTTCACATGCTACGTAAAACCACGATTTTTTGGAAGAAATTTTGTATCTTTTTTAATTTATATCAATAGTGTATACCCATATTTTGTGATAAAACAGATGCTTGTAACAATAGTCGGGATATTCGGTAGGCGGTGACGAATAAAGCGACGTTTGAAATGTGGCTATGGAGCGAACGTTGGAATAGAATGGATACGTACCTATTCGTAACTACGTAGAAGAATAATAATTGAATTGTGCTAGATCATGGGGCAAGCGACGGGTCAGTCCGCGAAATTCAAATTTTACTTAGTTTTTTGGCCCAGTTTAAGAAATTAGCTCTAGTATCGACTATAACTCACAAATTAGTCGATATTAGAGCTAATTTCTTAAACTGGACCCTTTCAAATAAAGATTTTTATATAAACCGGTGAGAATGATACTGCCATTGCCGCAATTAAAGTGCCTTAAGCCTACGTTGTCGTATTAGTTTACAAATTGTGAAAAACTAAGTAAAATTTGAATTTCGTGGGCAGACCCGTGGCTTCCACCTTAAATGCCGATTCAATTCAAAATCATACATAATAAGTAATAATTATGAGTCAAAGTCGCGGGCTTCTTCTAGTTTATTATAAAGTATCAAAAGTCTAAGGCTGATCCACGTTAAGCTCTCTATAACAGAATTAATCTACAAATTGTGGTATATTATTCGTGAATGGCGATAGTCATTTATCTCCGCTGGCCACAAAGCGAACGAAAACATTGTTCACAATATTGACACGTTTTTGTTCAATCGCATTGGGGTCGCAAGGACCCCCCACTTATCGGTTTATTGTCTCTTTGACATTGGACTTTTAGGGGTTGCCATAAACATAAGCGTGCGATGCAGAATTAAAAAAACTCCTATATAATAATATTGAAATTCACTGGGAATATGATCCAGACTTACATTTATTTTATAGACTTTAAATTATTACTACCTCTATGCAATTTTGTTCCAAATAAGAGGTTTTTATCCCCGACCCAAAAATCTATGAGCTGTGTATCTGTGTATCTGTCTGTGGCATCGTAGCTCCTAAACGAATGAACCGATTTTAATTTAGTTTCTTTCGTTTGAAAGGTGGCTTGATCGAAAGTGTTTTTAGCTATAATCCAAGAAAATCGATTCAGCCATTTGAAAGTTATCAGCTCTTTTCTAATTTTCTTATAGAGGTTTTTGTGTCGGGGGTTTTTTAAATTTTGAGTTATCTCTACTGTTATAATATCAATGTTATAGAGAATCAGGGTGCAGTTTGTTAGAACTACCAATTCTAATATAAAAACTATTACTAGACGGTGCCCACGGCTTCATTCGTATAGATATAGGATTTTGTAAACCCCACGGGAACTGTTAAACTTAACTCTTAGCAGGTAAAAAGTCTTAATTCTTAATAAATGAATATATTATGTAGATATAATAGGTAGTAATATGCTTAAGTTTTTAGAATTCTGTTATAATATTCAACGTACTTAGTGCCATACCAAGTTCAGCTATTAAAATAATGTACCTAATTGTGTAATTTTTAATCGCTACAGCTTGTGATTTGAATATGTGTTCAGAAATTGCACATTTGCTCCTAAAATATTTTGAGAGATCGTGTCAAATGATTCCATTATCCGTTATTGTATCGAGTGAAATGCAATTGTCTGTGCCTACAGTGTGACACAATTTAAGATCAAAGAAGATACAAATGATTATACACCTTATAGTGAATAGTTTTAAGGTTCAAAATAGGTTGAATATGTTTTTGCAAAGATATTTAAAAAATGTGTAAATAACAAACGTATATCTTTCTATCATTAGTCAAGGTACTATGTCTTTGTGTGGTTTCGAGTATGTCAGTTATTTATTGCCCTAGATTATCTACTTCATGTCTTCAAAGATTTTTGTATTGGAATTGAATTGGTGTTTGAAAAACTGAAAAAAGAAACGAAACAGACATGCCATGTTCGATATTATGCCCCAATAAAACTATAAATAGTTAGTAGCAGTAAATAACTACCTATTATGAAACTACTTACTAGTTATACAGGGTGTTTGGTAATTAGTATATAATGACGACACGTACCCATGCTACTTTGATCTAATAAATACAATGCTGAAGTATAATGACAAAATAAAATTATATTTTTTTTATGACCAAGTTTTCATGGCCCTAATGTGCCCTAATTCATTGAGATCGTTGGTCTCAGCTTATCTAAAGATGGCCAACGATCTCAGTGAGTTAGGGCACGTTAGGGTCATGAAAACTTTGACATTTATTTTTTTTAATTTTGTATGGAAATTTTTATAATTTTATTTCGTCATTATACTACAGCATTGTGTTTATCAGATCAAAGTAGCATGGGTACGTGTCGTCATTATATACTAATTACCAAACACACTGTATATACATAGGTATACGAATTTGATTTAAAAACTACATTTATTTTAATAGGTCAGTAGGTATTACACGTTTATATCTAACTAGCTATAGTAGATTGGTTTTAACAAACAAAAGATTTAGAGAAAGTAAAATCAGTTTAAAAAAATGGTCAAGTACGAGTCCGACTCGCACACGAAGGGTTCCGTACAATCGTGCAATGTATATTATACTAGCCGATGCCCGCGACTTCGCCCGCGTGGATTTAGGTTTCAAAATCCAGTGGGAGCTCTTTGATTTTCCGGGATAAAAAGTAGCCTATGTGCTAATCCAGGATATTATCTATCTCCATTCTAAATTTCAGCCAAATCCGTTCAGTAGTTTTTGCGTGAAGGAGTAACAAACATACACACACACACATACATACACACACAAACACACACACACACATACAAACTTTCGCCTTTATAATATTAGTGTGATCTAACACTTTCATAAATTAATTTTTTCGTGGACAAATTTTTTTTGTGGTGTAACTATAAATTCACGGTTTTTGGATTATTCCCTTTACTTTTGCCATAGGTAACTACCGAATTTCATTTTCTAGGTCAACGTGAAGTAAGTAGGTTATCTTGACAGACACGACAGAAAGACACAGCAAAGTGATCCTATAAGGGTTCCTTTTTCCTTTTGAGGTACAGAACCTTATTAACGAATAATTCTGCTGGGTCTAGAAACTTCAGATTTTGTGTACTACATTTTCTCAATTAAGTTATTGCATCCATGATAAATATATCCCGCTAATTAAT
The DNA here is from genome assembly GCF_905333055.1 of Maniola jurtina. Classification (NCBI taxonomy): domain Eukaryota; kingdom Metazoa; phylum Arthropoda; class Insecta; order Lepidoptera; family Nymphalidae; genus Maniola; species Maniola jurtina. Next base: position 14,068,363 of record NC_060037.1, on the reverse strand, counting down.
CTCTATAAGTAAGTTTTTTGTATTCCATTGGTTGCTTGGTAGTGTACAAAATACAAATAAAGAGGATTTTAAACTACTAAACAATTAAATATATTACAGGCAATTTTATCTCTCGAAAGAGTATGGGTAGGGTCAGCTACTGTAAAATAAACCTCATCCTTAGGCCTTTTTAAGTGTTTTCTAGAATTTAATAGCCCACAAATCATGTTTATCTGAGTTCTGAGTTCTCTAACAAATAAAATATAGAACTTGAAGGAAGAAGTTGAGCAGTTGCCAATAGGAATAATATAATTTATGGGCAATAAAACAGTTCAACATAAAGAATCTCGATATGTCTTCCAAATTATGTCAAAAATATTTGGAATATTGCAAAATGTATACCATAAAACTCTATGGACCAAAAACGTTAAAATACAACAAAACGACGGCACCATTAATCAAAATATAGATCGCAAAAAATGTTATCTTGTGTGGGAGGACGTAACAAACTATCAAGCGCGAAACGTCCTAAGATACGGAACCATGTTAATACAAGTCTAAATTAAAAATTTATAACGCCCCCGACAAGTGAAGGTTACAGTAACTAGAGAAGATCTGATAACTTTCAAACGGCCTAACCGATTTTCTTGGATTATAGCTAAGAACACTCTCGATCAAGCCACCTTTCAAATAAAAAAAAAATTGGTTGTCTGTAAAGTCGGTTTACTGACGATAGTTGAACGTGACAACAAAGGCCGATTGTGCTTCTTTGTCGCTCGTTCCGCGCTTTCGCTTGCACTTCAAGCCTTACATGGAACGCCTCAGAGCGAGGTAACGCCGCATGAGTCATGTTTATTCGTGCGTGCAGCCGGCTCTATCGAATCAAGTTTTTACCGAACCGATTTTAATTTAGTTTTTTTGACGTTGTCACGTCAAAAAAACTAAATTAAAATCGGTTCATTAGTTTAGGAGCTATGATGTCACAGACAGATACACAGATACACACGTCAAACTTGTAACACCCCTCGACTTTTTGGGTCGGAGGTTAAAAATGGTTTAAGGCAATTCCAACAATATCTATAAATAATCTAAACCCTCACTTGTGAAGTTGTGGCCCAAAAGCTAGTTGGTTACTTAGAACGTTTTCATAACGAGTTTGCGGAACGCCAAAACGTGAACGACACAAAATTTTTCAAATTCTTCTATTTGTAGCCCGCATTGAACGATAAAATATGGAGTGAGACTCGTTAAATTAATGATATCAGTTGCCCTTTACGCCCTTTATTCCGAGTATCATATTTTTTACCATTCCCCGAAACCCCGCGCCGTACGTGGAGATGTTCCCAAAAACAATTGAGTTTATTTTGTTCTGTTTCCATCGTTGGAGGTGTCAAATTTAATTTATTATTGATTTGTTTGATGTTATTGATAGGTGTTGAGCACAATATCCACTGCATACGAAGCTAAGCTAGTTTATCATAACTTGCAACGCTTCGCCTAAGCCTCGACAGCTCATCGGTTGAGGAGCGGACTGAAATCTTAAAGGTCAGCGGTTCAAATCCCACCCGTTGCACTATTGTCGTACGCACTCCTGGCACAAGCTTTACGCTTAATTGGAGGGGAAAGGGGAGTATTAGTCATGAAAAAAAGAAGCTAATTTAATTTAACTTTGTTTGAAACGTTTAAAGGCTTCCAAAGAAATTAACCCATCGCTGGCCCACTACTGAAACCGTGTTTCCTGCAAGAATATTGAAGGGTTTTAGATCATAGTAAATATTTACGCGGATTGGTAAACCTTATAGGGACTCTCCGGTATGCAGGTTTCTTCAAGATGTATTCCTTCACCGTTAAAACCAGTGTATTTCGGAAACGTTTAACTGCGGAAACCAGCCCAGAGAGAAGAAGAAGAAGGCAGTTTATTTGATTGCTTAAAAAGCAATTAACTCTGAAAAATTAAAAGTGCGCTTCTGGGTACGAATCCCAACTCCCCAAAAAGATATGTATCTTAATAATAGCTTAAGCGCCGGTCACACAAGCCGCGTATGCGTCGCGTAAGCGTAGACGTAGCACGCAACATTGCGTTGTAATGTATGAGACATGTCATAACGCTTGCGTGGCGTGAACGTTCGCGTAGACGTAATGCGTGCAGTAATGTCTACGGATTCACGCGCGTCACGTGTACGTGCTTGGTGTGAATCAGCTTTTAGTCTCAATTTTAGTGGTGTCAAAAACGCATCTTTAGTTATAGGCCAAAACATTATTATAAACAAAAGCTAAAAGATATAGATAGGTTACTAAAACGGCATCAATCCTTTTTAACCCCCGACCCAAAAAGAGGGGTGTTATAAGTTTGACGTGTGTATCTGTGTATCTGTGTGTCTGTGTATCTGTGTATCTGTCTGTGGCATTGTAGCGCCTAAACGAATGAACCGATTTTAATTTACTTTTTTTTGTTTGAAAGGTGGCTTGATCGAGAGTGTTCTTAGCTATAATCCAAAAAAATTGGTTCAGTCGTTTAAGAGTTATCAGCTTTTTTCTAGTTTTCTTGTAGAAAAGAAGGTTAGATAACCGTTAGGTTCATAATATTATGTCAATTGACAAATGTCAAGATGGACGTTGCCTACATACATAATTATTTATTTGAAAATGATGTTTTGGAAAACTCAAATACTTTGTCGGGGGTGTTATAAATTTTTAATTTACACTTGTTTAATTCTTTCTCATAAAGAACTCTATCATCATGTCTCAACTGTATAACAATTATAAACAAGTGTAAATTAAAAATTTATAACACCCCCGACAAGTGAAGGTTACAGTAACTAGAAAAGAGCTGATAACTTTCAAACGGCTGAACCGATTTTCTTGGATTATAGCTAAGAACACTCTCGATCAAACCACCTTTCAAACAAAAAAAACTAAATTAAAATCGGTACATTAGTTTAGGCGCTACGGTGCCACAGACAGATACACAGATACACAGACACACAGATACACAGATACACACGTCAAACTTATAACACCCCTCTTTTTGGGTCGGGGGTTAAAAAAACAATACAACAATAATTGAATATAAAGATCTTTCAAAATCAAAAATATTTTTGTTCAAACCTTTTACAAGACGAACTTTTGAATCGTCAAATGCATCTACCAAGGTCTTCTTTGTTAAAAGTTCCTTGGTATTTAATTATATGTTACCACCTAAAGCGTTCTTAGTACGAATAAAATTAGCGTAGTTTTTGCACACTGGTTAAAATGTATTGATTGAAATTTCGATCTTAAAACCCCATATGTTTTAATTATTTTCGTTTGTTAACTAATTTATTGTAGAAAGACCTTAAATTTTGACCTTTAGGTAGGTAGGTATATTACATTATTGATTTGTTAAGAGTCCGGTTCGATTATTACTCGTCACTAGTTGACTTCCACCACCCGGGCGGTTCCTGGGATCTACCTAATACTTATGCCATGAAATAAAACCATAAGCTATTTATATTATAGCTACCCATATTCAAATGTATTGTTTATGGATTTTTCGATGCCCGATTTGAAATTCAACTACCCAAAAGTTTCTGACCTGAACTATGAAATCCTACTTAGCTTAAACTTACGAAAGTATGTCTGTCTGTCTATCTGCCAGCTTTTATTAATAGTTTAACCGATGAAATTTGGTTGGTACGGCGAAAATAATTTTCACAAAAAAAAACCGGCCAAGTGCGAGTCAGACTCGTGCACCAAGTGTTCCGCCCTCGGGTAATTTTTCCGACATTTTGCACGATAAATCAAAAACTATTATGCAGCAAAGTGATCCTATAAGGGTTCCTTTTTCCCCCTTTGAAGTATGCAACCCTAAAAACTAGGTGTTAGTACATTGCACCGTAGGATGTTTATGGTGGTTTTATGAGACAAAATTATGAGTTGATAATTATATCATAAAAGCGAGCGGAAATTTTAAAAACACACAGAAATTACACTTTTATCTTTCGCATAAAAAAACTTCATAACTCGCGTTGGCCGTAATATTTTTATTGACATTGCATACGATTTTTTGATATAAGAGTTTACGGTTTTACCAAAAATTCCACGCCCTTTTTACGGTTAGTAAGCCCTTAAACAGATTTACCAGAATGTGAGGAATTATTGTTCGAGATTTTATCAACATAACCCCAGGGCTAAAATAACAGTAGGTACTATTATATTATTTTAATGTATTTATAGATGGCAAAGGCATCGGGACAAAAAGTAGCCTTTGTCCATCCCCGGGATGCAAGCCATCCTTGTACCCACTAAACTTTATCAAAATCGGTTGAACATCTGGTTTTTGATTTTTCGGAAAAAAAAATTAAAAATTAAAAATATTTTAAATCAATTAAACTTTTACAAGTGCTTTTGAATCGTCAAAAAAATCTACCACTGGTTCGTAATGCCGTTCCTACCGAGAAGAACCAGTAAGAAACTCGGCGGTTGCTCTTTTCAAGTACATATTCAATTTACAATAATATGCCATACTGTATACAAGCAATTGCAGCGCCGTGTATTGCTGGAGCGAATCAAATCCAAGCTTTTTTGTCATTTAAATACTCTTCGATTGTATAATAAGCTTTTTTCAAGAGCTTTTTTCGGAACCAAAAGTAGCCCATGTTCGTCCCCGGGTTGCAAGCTATCTTTGTTCTCGTCAAAACCTTATAATTTTCAAGTTATTGCCAGCAAAATTGGTATTTGAGCTTTCGGATGAAAATAAATAATTATGTAGGTAAGTACTAGCCGATGCCCGCGACTTCGCCCGCGTGGATTTAGGTTTTTCCGAATCCCGTGGGAACTCTTTGATTTTCGGGGATAAAAAGTAGCCTATCCAGGATATTATCTATCTCCATTTCTTTCAGCCAAATCCGTCCAGTAGTTTTTGCGTGAAGGAGTAACAAGCAACACACACACATACACACAAACTTTCGCCTTTATAATATTAGTGTGATTTCAAGATTTTCGTAATTCCATCCCTCACTAGTTTTCAAAAATTCCATTCGAGCGAAGCCGCGGCGGACAAGCTAACTAACAATAGTTTAAATTTTAAAAATGCTACAACTAACGCCATCTATTGGCACCGTTGAGAACTACGACGTAGACACGTGCGACGTGCGCTTGACATGACGCCCGCGATGACGAGCTGTCAGTACGAGTAACTTCAACGAGCTTCCGCGCTTACGTAAGCTTTGACTAAGGTGCGCAACGAAATTGGACCTTATTAATTTATGTTTTACGATATATTTTTGCTTATTATCTATTTTTATTTTCTTGATGTGCTCGGCTTTGTATAATTGAGTACGTTCATAGTAATGAATTAGTGTCATAAGCGGTAGAGCATGATTTAACACTAGTTAGTTACTTAATTCCAATAAGTCTCTTTGAAATATTTCCAACTAGAATTCTTCTAAATTAGATTTTTGTAACATTGAGGGAAAAATCTATGTACCTACCTGTATGTAAAGCGGTGATAGCCTAGTCGGGGGTTCAGGTTTCAACCTCGGGCACGCACCACTAACTTTTCGGAGTACAATTAAAATATATTGTATCACTCAAGTTAAGAGGTCTCCATAAGGAATCACTACTTTCAAAGGTGTGTGAAGTCTGCTAATCCTGGAAAAAGTACGCTTATAGGATCACTTTATCTGTCTGTCCGTCGTGTGTAGACCGAGAATCGTGAAATTTGGCAGGTTGGTATATAGCAAAAGTACAGGAATAAATATGAAAACCGTGAATTTGTAGCTACATCATTTAAAAAAAAAAAAATTTGTTTCAATTTTCAAAGTAAGATAACTATACCAAGTGGAGTATCCATAATATGAAAGGGCTTTACCTGTATATTCTAAAACAAATTTTTATTTATTTTTATGCATAATAGTTTTTGATTTATCGTGCAAAATATAGGGAAAATTACCCGAGTACGGAACCCTCGGTGCGCGAGCCTGACTCGCACTTGGCCGGTTCCTTTTAGGAAACGAGTTAAAATGCAAAGCCTACATCGCAATAAGGTAGTTTAAGCATGTAAGGCTTTATATTACTTTGCAGTAACAAATAGAATGCCTCGTTCTTAAACGCCATGTATGGCAAAGTCTCGGGTGTAGTCGTAAAAACAAAGTTGTATATTAGTTTTATAGGGGAGACTTCCAAGTGCGCTATAAAATCTGGTCTAGGCCATCTAGGTTTATGCCAAAAGCATAGCGTGTCCACTGTCCATACATTAACACTAGAAAGAGTTCCATAACCGATGGATGTCAACGAGACCCTACTAAGTACTTACTACGCTTCCGCTGTCTATCCGTCAGTCTGTCAATGGGCTGTATCTCGTGAACGTAATACGTAGACAGTTAAAATTTTCACAGAATATGTAGGCAATTCTTTTGCCGCTACTACAAAAAGTAACAAGTGTAAATTAAAAATTTATAACACCCCCGACAAGTGAAGGTTACAGTAACTAGAAAAGAGCTGATAACTTTCAAACGGCAGAACCGATTTTCTGGATTATAGCTAAAAACACTCTCGATCAAGCCACCTTTCAAACAAAAAAAACTAAATTAAAATCGGTTCATTAGTTTAGGAACTACGATGCCACAGATAGATACACAGATACACAAATCAAACTTATAACACCCCTCTTTTTGGGTCGGGGGTTAAAAAAGTATAATATACCCTGCCCATTGCAACTTCAGTTTCGCAATCCGCTGAGCCGTGTTGGTTACTCTGGTTTTCCTATAGGTCTCCTCGTTTCTGGTTTGATTATGTACCTACTTACAGTACTTAGAGAAACTCCAAGCAAAGCTCTCTCCATCGCCCGCTGAGTGACTCTGAGTTTTCTTATGAGACCCAAAAATAAGTAAGTAGGTACCTACCTAGTTAGCGTCTATGTGCCTCTGATCTAGGTCTACGTAGGTATGTTCAATGGCAACACGCATTAATCGAAGACTCTGGTCTTTGGTTTCTGAGATGTGGCCCATAAAAAATCAATAGGTACGCGTACCTATATGTTAACCTGTAATAGGTATAACCCATGATTGTCACCTTATTAACAGGGCTCTCTCCGTCACTCGTTTCATACAATCGTAGTTCCAATTTCATTTGAATATTAAGCAACCAAAGTCCATGAAATTTTGCAGACATATTCTAGAAACTAATATCTGTGTCTGTGGTGTTTTAGATTTTTCTAAAAATATGTAGTTTTAATTACAGGGGCTCAACGATTTGTATGAAATTTTTTAAGACCGCATAACTTTGAAACCGAATATTTTAACAGAAATCTGGAAAACCACAGACATAGATATTAGTTTCTAGAATATGTCTGCAAAATTTCATGGACTTTGGTTGCTTAATATTCAAATGAAATTGGAACTACGATTGTATGAAACGAGTGACGGAGAGAGCCCTCTTAAACATGCCGCGCGAAAAATTTTAGAAACCAACAAAAAAAAAAACGAAACTAAATTAGGAAAAAAAATTATTACTTACCACATTTTTTTGAGCATCTTTTCAATAATTTTCCTTTACTGTTATGTAGGTCTTCTAAGTAAGTAGGTACAAAGTAGGTGATTTTATGGAAAACTAGAGGATGGCCGCGACTTCGTCCGCGTGGATTTAGGTTTTTAAAGATCCCGTGGAAACTCTTTGATTTTCCGGGATAAAACTAGCCTAAGTCCGTCCCCGAGATATAAGATAACTCTGTACCTTTCGTCAGAATCGGTTAAACTGTTGGGCCGTGAAAAGGTAGCAGACAGACGGGCAGACAGACAGACACACTTTCGCATTTACAATATTAGTATGGATAGGAGAAATCGAAACAAGAAGGTACAGCTTCATCCATTGATTGTGTGATAAGTTAACTTATTTTACCGATGTGCTGTCTCATAGAATATACAAAGGCTTCATTGAATCGAAGGGGCTCATCAGTGAAAGTCTTATCAGAAGCTGCTTTTTTACCTACTTGAACTTAACTTACAAGCCTTTCTATGTATAGGCTTTCTGTTGATACAGAGATATCATGGAATGAACTTAGGTACCTACAGCAAGCCTTACTCATCTAGGCCATATTAGGTACCTACCTACTCATATCTTCGGATCCACTCATCCATACTAATATTATAAATGCGAAAGTGTGTCTGTCTGTCTGTCTGCTACCTTTTCACGGCCCAACAGTGAAACCGAAACACCAATTGTACCTATCTTTATTGTGTTATGTGAGGTTGAGCTAAATAAACTTTTATTTATTTATTTATTCGTGTATCCAAAATGAATCTAATGAGAAAACAATGCTTGTGTTTTGTTATAAGAATGCCTAAAAGAATACGTGTTTATAAACTAGCTTATCAAACGCCTTAGATGTCTTAAAGTGATATTGGATAGAATCAGGCGTTACTTTGCGGAAGTTCATGTTTAGCAAGAAACAGTTAAAAATTATTTTGCTATAATCCGCCAACAGATAAAATCTGTATGGTCAAACATGCAGTTACAAGCTAAGCACCGCTTACCTCCCCAACCAAGCAATAAAGCCAAGTTCCCAAGCAAGCACTGCCACCACCAATCACATGCACCACCACACAAGACTTTTCCACTACTCTCGACGCACGTTTCGCCCCGACACCGGAGCATCCTCAGGAGATTTCGACTTTACAATGCTGTATTGTCAAGTCTTAAAGTGAGTTGAATTGAGCCAGGTAAATTTTTCAAAACGCTGCTTTTATTAAACCACCAAAGTTCAAAGGTTTTTATACCCGTTCCAAAGAACATAACGTGTTCCATCTAATTTATTCTATCCCTACCGTTTCAAGTAGGTAAGTACTGGTTTGACCTATGGTTGTAACGCAAGCTCGCAGTGGGTGCTAACCTGAGGTTATTAAATTTACATCATTATGCGAACGGTTGTGACACACGGGTTAATATGGAACTATTGAACTAAATTAGTACGTAGGTACCTACTTATAGAAGAGCTTTTCAAACAAAAAGTTAAACAGCACTTTTTACTACCCGCGAACCACCGATAGATAACGCTAACTACCAACTCGAATAAGTAGAGTAGACGTGTAAGTACCTACCTACCTAATTCAATTTTTTATTTAGTTCAGTAGGTAAATGCTTTTTCCAATATACTTACCTGGGTAAGTATATTAATTACCTACCTACTATCGGCTCGCCCCGGCTTCGCACGGGTAGCTTATTACAATTTTCATAGGGATCTCTAATTTTTTTATTTTTAAATAAATTATGTCACTCAGGAATATAATGTAGCTTTCTACTGGTGCAAGAATTTGAAAAATCGGTTCAGTAGTTCCAGAGATTACTTCTTACTAGAGGATGCCCGTGACGTCGTCCGCGTAGATTTAGGTTTGTTAGTTAAGATCCCGTGGGAACTGCTTGATTTTCCGGGATAAATAGTTGTCTATATTACGGGGACGTCAAGCAATCTCAGTATCTTTCATATAAATCGGTTAAACGGATGGACCTTTAAGAATCCCGTGGGAACTCTTTGATTTTCCGGGATAAAAAGTAGCCTATGTCCTTCCCCAGACTATAAGCTAACTCTGTACTAAATTTCTTCAGAATCGGTTAAACTGTTGGGCCGTGAAAAGATAGCAGACAGACAGACAGACACACTTTCGCATTTAAATATTAGTATGGATTAGTAGGTAGGTATAGGCATACCTATTAGGTAGTACCTATTATAATAGTATAGATTAAGGTAATAGGTAAAGTTACATGTAGGTGTATCTACTATACCTACTTAGGTGAAGCAGGCATAATATTTCCATATTTATTAATTAATATTCATACGGTAAAGGTTATAATAATATACCTAACCTATTTATAGTAGGTAGGCACCCGATCAGGAAGTCGGCAAAGTTGGCGAGCAACATCGATTCCGGGATCATCGCAGACCGTCTAATTTATGATACCTACTCATCTAACAATAAAGCAACAATCGTATTAATTAAATGGCGTATGTCACCGATCCCCCCTCGTGATCTACTAAACCCCCACTTTGGGGCAGTCGTTGCCCCCCTGTAACGGTACAGGCGGGGCTTGCGCCGCTCACGCCAATCGCCGCAAGAGTTGCGCGTGCGCCGATCATCTAAACGAATGATCTAGCGCACATGTCATTTCGCGACCGCCCGATTGGTCCGTGATAAAATTTGCCACCGCTCGATTTCGGTGATCTAGTTCCACCTGCGTGAGCGCTGATTTATCGCCGATAAATGTCAACACGATACAAAAGTTCTTGACTTTTTGTCAACTTTGACCCAATTAACACACTATTCGTCAAAACCGAATTGTATCATTAATAAAATATGTATTGTTTCGAAACAATGTCTTCGATATTCATAAAGAACCGTTATAAGACCTGGAGGCATGAACCTTTGCATAAAAGCGCCATCGATAAAACGTGGAGGCACCTGCGCCTGCGCTCCAAACAAATAAATTACCAAGAAGCATCGCACGGACAAAATAGCCGGGCGTCATACGGTACGTGTTTTATGGACGCATAGAGAAAGTAACGGGAACCTGTGAACGCGACCTTCCCACCCGATGCCCGCGTGCCGACTGACAGATGAGCGCGGTAACGCGGTTTAACCTCTGATAATAAGATGGAGGGGGACAGGTATAGGGGGCCGCGTACGTGCGAGTGGGACGCGAGACGTGTCTTCTTCGGTGATCGTGAAGTGCAAGATGAGTGTACAGTCACACACGAGCCACATTCGAGTGAGCCTCGGGTCGGTCTCGAAAACGAACCGGGCGATTCGCGTTGCGCGTACGCACGGACGCGCGCTCCAATTTTAAATTTTGCGCGCCTACGGACCTCCTCGCAATTTTTTTTTTAATAAACCCTATTAATAGTTAGTGTAATCTGTGTTCTTTAGTGTAAGTGGAAATATTATGCGATATAAAACAGTTGAGTGAACGATCAAACTTTTGTTTTTTTATGAAAACTTCGGAGCTTTTTCTGTCGTCAGAGTTTCCAGATATCACGGTAAGTGCGTAATTTTTCAAAATAGAAATTATTATAACAGCCATTTTTTGTAAAGTGTTTATTTATGTGGTGCTTTTAAGAAAGTTTTTGATGATCTTGTTTTATTTTAGCAGATTTTTAATGTTTTTTCAAGAAATTGTAAGCTTTTAAATTAAAATGTAGAGCAGATTAAAGAGTTGATAGGTACTACAACCCTAGACTCTTCTCCTATGTTTAGTGATAAAATATAATTGTGGAGAAATGGCGAAGAAAACGGTATAATTGCATGAAACTAAATTTTACAGGAGTAGCAAAAACTGAATGAAAGCTGTTGAAACTTTACTGAAATTGTAAGAAATAGGTAGGTATAGGTACCTGCTCATTTTGCTTGAATTTAATTTTAGCACAGTTTTAAGCCATTGTATTTGGAAATAATTTTTTAGTTGGTAGGATATTCGGTGATCAAAACCCGAATTTCGAACTCAATTTTACCACAAGCTTAGGCCATTTTGCTTGAATCACTTCAAATTGGTGAGCCAAAAACGTACGTGGAACTAAAAAACGGTCATATTTAGATCAGAAGAGTAATTACACCGTTTTGTTTGCCAGTTCCTCAATAAATAATAATTGATAATGTCAGATTTTGCGTTGTTGTTGCATGAATATTAGAAATAATAAGTATAATATAAGTAGGTAGGTACTTTCTTACCTAACTTGGTATCCTATCGACCAATTTTACATAAATATTTATTTTATCAGAATAGGTACTAAGCCAATAAGTTATATGTGCGTTATATGTAGGTATTACCTACCTACATATAACGCCTCTCTGGCGCAATGGTGAGCACTTACAATAAAAGTGAGAGGTCCTGGGTTCGATTCTCGGAAGGGGCAATACTGACAAAGCCGTGGTGCCAAGCAATTTAGCGTTCCAGTACGATGGCGTAAAAAAATGCATATCGGTTCTACACGGCTCGGTTTCGGTTTAATGAAACTGCCATAACCCTTCCAAGTTACCCCGCGTCCATCTTAGGCTGCATCATCACTTACCTACCACCAGATAAGATCGTAGTCAAGGGATAACTTTATTTTTTATAAAGAATATTAGCCATGCCAATCATGACTAATACTCTCCTTTCCCCTCCAATTAAGCGTAAAGTTTGTGCCAGGAGTCGGTACGACAATAGTGCAACGGGTGGGGTTTGAACCGCCGACCTTTCGGAATTCAGTCCGCTCCTCAACCGTTGAGCTATCGAGGCTAACAACTTGTAAAATAACGAATAGATATGTTATACAAAACATTTCACAAAATGTAGAGTCGACATACCTATAGGAGTCCCAACATCATAATATTTCGAAACCATCACAACATATCCAACATGAGTCGAATCCATGACCCGATGTAATTATGCAACGCAAACATTGGATGATCCCATGGGGTCAGATCACGTGTGATTGATTACGATTACGGTCGTACGATTATGATTATGATCGTAAAGGTATTACGGTGATTCTTTGACACGCAAAGCGGCCTTGCCTTTGCATCGCACAATATACCTAGTGATATACATGTCTCCTGTAATAATTTAACAAACGGTTACTAGGTAGGTCAAGGAGATAGCTATTTATACATAGAAAGATAAAAGTAGGTATATCTCAAGAATTTGTCAGGCAATCAGAACTTTTGATATATCTGTAAGTATACAATTATACCTACATAACTAGCTATATAGACCTTTTTGAGAAAAAGATGCTATTTTTAATATTCTTAGATTTTCGAGGACAAAAAGTAGTCTATGTCCTTTCCTGAGCTGCAAGCTATGTGCCATGATCGGTTAAACGGATGGGCCGTGAAAAGGTACCAGACAGACAGGCACAATTTCGCGTTTATAATAATATTTGTATATATCTACTTATTGAAAGTATTACAATAAAACTTACTTAAATGAAAAGGTACCAGACAGATAGACAGACACACTTTCGCGTTTATAACATTAGTATATACCTAATTAATAATTATTGAAAATATTACAATAAAACTTAAAGCCAGTCTTATCTAATTACTGTAAAAATCATGCCACCGTGGAATGGTGCCAAGAATACTGGTTGCGTTTCCACGCTGGACAGCCAGGCTGATCCGTTGCGCAAAAAATGTGCCAGCCCTTCTGTCACCCGATGAGGCTATTAATCGCGATATATACTTAGTATGGATAACGGTGCAACTCTGAGAAACTCAAAACAACATCATATTGTCACTCGATTGTCACTAATAACGGTATAATACATATATACAAGATATATATACGACTAATCGGTCCCAGGTGGTCAAAGCCAATTGGCATTATATTAGAAATTCTAATAAAACCTGCCATCAATGCTTAAATCCGCATTATTAATGGAATGAATAGAAAAATCTGTCCGTTTCTTACTTTTTACGGTTAAACCAATAAACTTTACATTATATTTTTGAAACTTTTCACAGTGCGCTAAGTATATTTATGCAAATCTTCTAGGTAAACGCGTCCCATCTTAGGTCACATCATCACTTTCCATCAGGTGCGATTGTGGTCAAGCGCTTGTCTCTAAAAAAATTAATAAAAAAAAATGTGACACTTTGATTAAGTTGTTATTCATTTTTAGCCCCCGACCCAAAAAGAGGGGTGTTATAAGTTTGACGTGTGTATCTGTGTATCTGTCTGTGGCATCGTAGCTCCTAAACGAATGAACTGATTTTAATTTAATTTTTTAATCAATATAATAAAAAAAAAACGGTTCTGCCGTTTAAAAGTTATCAGCTCTTTTCTAGTTTTCTTATCCTAGAAGTTTTTGTGTCTAGGGTTTTAAATTTTGAGTTATTATTAATTAATTAATTATTTATCATATTAATACACAATGTTAAGAGATGACGACTCCGTCCAAGTGTTAGGTTTTCTTAAAAATCCCGTGGAAACTCTGCTTTTCCGGGGCCAAAAATAAGCTACCTTCCCAAGGATCCAAGTTATCTGTCCCAAACATCAAAATCGGTTCAAAGAACGGGCCGTGAAAAACTAGCAGACAGACAGACAGACGAGAACGAATGAAATCGCGATTTACAGTTAGTTAAAATAAATCCAATAAAACTCGTCAGCAAATCTTTATTATGATAGGTAGGTATGATGGCGAGAAGCTTAAATATGTATTTAGTTTATTTAAATCCGGTGTGGTGCAGTATTCAGGATATGAATTTATCATTTTCTGTTGAATCTAGATCTAACTGAGTTTCAGTGATTAAAAAAACCGCTTTAGACTGTTCAAATTTGCATATATTTAGAGTTGAATGTACATATAAATCATTCAAAATAGAGTTATGTCTGTGTGCATTACTTGTGGTGGTTATAAAAACACTAATTTTACGTCTCTACACGGGTTCTTATTTCTTACTGATGTAATGCCCATAGTTTTAAATTTTTACTAATATTAGCTGATGCCCGCGACTTCGTCCGCGTGGATTTACGATTTTCAAAATCCCGCGGGAACTCTTTGATTTTCCGGGATAAAAAGTAGCCTATGTTCCTTTCCATGTCAAAGGCTACATGCATGCTTTTCATCCAAATCCGTTCAGCCGTTTTTACGTGATTGAGTAACAAACATCCAAACATCCACACTTTCACATTTATAATATTAGTAGGATTAGGATTAGGATTATAGAGATAAAGTTTATTAGTTTGCGTGTACATAAGAGGTAATCTCCAAAACTACTCATCCGATTCAAAACAATCTTTTACTGATAGGTATAGCTACCTTATCTTTAAATGGCCAATACTTAGGCATAAAACATATTATATTATACATACCTAGGTATATCTAGTTTTTGCCCGCGATTCCGTCCATGTGGATTTAGGTTTTATTTTCGTGGAAACTCTTTGAGTTACTGAGATAAAATGTAGCCTATGTCACTCTCCAGATTTTTTAAAAAATTATATAGACTAGCGCTTGGCTGCAATCAGACCTGCTAGCAAGTGACGATGCAGCCTCAGATGATAGAAGTTGCCTATTCACTCTTGACTTGAAGGTACCCATATTATAGGTGGAAGGGAAAACTGACGCCGGAAGGGCGTTCCATATCTTTAACTATACACATGCAAAAATCACGCCAATCCTTTTCTCCTTACTATAATATGGTTAGTAATGCAAAACAGTAAAATACATATAGTCATACGCATATAATATGAAGTTCAGAATAAAGAAATATAATTTGATATGATTAAATAAATAAAATCGATGTTAGAACGTGATGTCATTAAAGTGACAAGCATTTATAACAGGTCAGAGCAAGATCAATAAATGAGGTGTACAAAAAATGTCTGTTTATCATTTGCATCGGATTGTAGAACCTTAAAATAGGTACATATCTATTTAATATGTAGAAACAGGCAGTGGAATTTATAAGACTAATAAAATAATACGGGTATACTATGTTCTGTAAATCCATATCCATACTTAGTATTATAAATGCAAAAGTATGTCTATCTGTCTGTCTACTAGCTTTTCACGACAATCTGTTCAACCGATTGTGACGAAATTTGGCACAGAGATAGCCTATAGCCCGGGGAAGGATAAAGGCTAGTATTTGCCCCGGAAATAAAAAAGTCCTTGAAAACATCTTAATCTACACTGAAGAAGTCGTTCGCATCATCTATTTAGAACAGAGACAGAATCGTAGCTCCTAAACTAATGAACCGATTTTAATTTTGTTTTTTTTTTTTGTTTTAAAGGTGTATTAGAGTGTTCTTTGCTATAATCGAAGAAAATCGGTTCAGCCGTATGAAAGTTATCAGTTCTTTTCTAGTTTTCTTATAGAGGTTTTTGTGTCAGGGGTTTTTAGTTTTTTGTATGTAGATGGCAATAACAAAAGAAACTGATTAAAGAGGGATTAGATGCATTGAACAAGATTTTATAAAATACCTAATAAACGAAATATAACACGGGTTATTCACAGGGTTTTCTGTAAAAAGAAAAACGTATTAGATATAATAGATGCTTAGGATCCGAAGTGGAAAATGATTCCTAACATGAACCAAAAATTTTCAGCTTTTGTGTTAATGTGACTTGCAAATAAAACTGCTGCATTGGACATTTGCAAGAAATAGAAAAGAGTATCACTCAAAGCACTATTTTATTTATTATATTCTGTAGATTTAACTCTAACATGACGTGAAGTATACTTTATTACATATTTATCAATAAATATTTACTGAGCGACACATATAACATACACTTGTTCTAAGTCAAACTTGTCTATCTAACTGACGAGCACTCATTCCAAGATGACTTGTGACTTCATACTTTACCTTTCAACCATTTTTAGGGTTCCGTGACTCTCGAGAACAAAGGAACCCTCATGGGATCACTTCGTCGTATTTATCAAGATTCCTCAACGGAATCAAAACCTATAGGGTACTTCGCGTCGACCTAGAATCATGAAAGAATGATATTTTTATATTGTGTCGACTGTCATGTCAAAAGTACGAATTTAGCCCTTACTAGCTGACGCCCGCGACTTCGTCCGCGTGGATTTAGGTTTTTCGAAATCCCGTGGGAACTCTTTGATTATCCGGGATAAAAGTAGCCTTTTTATTTTTTATTCACTATAGGTAAGCGCTTGACCACAATCAAACCTGATGGAAAGTGATGATGTGGTCTAAGATGGGACGCGTTTACCTAGAAGGTGCCTATTCAATCTTCTTTTAAAGATACCCGGATTGTAATTGGTAGGAAACACTGATCGCGGAAGAGTATTCCAAACCTTAGCCATGCGTATGAGGAATGAAGACGCAAAACGTTTCGTGCGTGTAGATGGAATGTCGATGACATAAGGATGGAAACTCGCCCGACGTCTTGCGGTTCGGTGGTAAAATGGTGAAGGGGGACAGGGTCGAAAAGTTCTTGTGCACACTCTCCGAAATATATCCTATAAAACACGGATAAGCTGGCGATCTTACGGCGGTGATCGAGCCTATGTGCTAATCCAGGATATTATCTATCTCCATTTTGAATTTCAGCCAAATCCGTCCAGTGGTTTTTGCGTGAAGGAGTAACAAAAATACACACACATTCTAAAAGTTATCCGTACTTTGACATGCCAGTTGACACTTATAGTTAAAATAGCGCGTGAGAACTCATTTTGTAAGGGCTATATCAATGTCTTAAAGGACAAGTAAAGGATAAAAACCCGGAAACCGTTAATTTGTGGTCACATAAAAAAAAAGTCTTATTTCTCGTACGATTCTACGGAATCCTTCATGTGCCAGTCCAACTCGTACCGACCGATTTTTTGCGAAGCATGTTTAAACGTTTTTATAGTGCATTTTTTGCATAACTCCTTACGATGAGAAATCGATTGAAACTTAAAAATCGTCAAAGTCTGACACCAAAATATGTTAACACGCAAAATATTGTGAGTTTATTCTACACTAGTGTTTATCATCATTATCACCTCGTCATCGGTTCCGTACTGAATTCTCCTCTCAGAAAGAGAAGGGTTTGGCCAATAGTCCACCATGCTGGCCAAGTGCAGATTGGCAGACTTCACACACCTTTGAGAACATTATAAAAAAACTGGCCAAGTGCGAGTCAGACTCGCGCACTGAGGGTTCCGTACTCGGGTATTTTTTCCAAGATTTTGCACGATAAATCGAAAACTAATATGCATAAAAATAAATAAAAATCTGTTTTAGAATGTACAGGTAAAGCCCTTTCATATGATACCCCACTTGGTATTAGTTATCTTACTTTGAAAATTGAAACACATTTTAATTTTTTTTAAATGATGTAACCACAAATTCGGGGTTTTCAGACTTATTACTGTATATTATGTGCTATAAGACCTACCTACCTGCCAAATTTTATGATTCTAGGACAACGGGAATTGGTTTCTTGACAAACAGACAGACAGACAGACAACAAAGTGATCCTATAAGGGTTCTGTTTTTCCTTTTGAGGTACGGAACCCTAAAAACTGACACGCATGCACGACCACTATAAAAGAAATTGATATTTAATTGCTGAAAGGGCACATAGCTCTGAAAAATTAGAGGTGTGTGCCCGGAATCAAACCCATATCCTTGAATAGGAGACTGAGGTTTTAACCACTAGGCTATCACCACTATCAACTTAGATCTATTATTATACATTTCGTCACGTTCACTTAAAAATCAAGTGATTAATTCAATGGTCCGGCAGATAATTTGTTTATACAAAAATATAACAAAACCAATTCACGCTTGCCTAAGCCTGATTAATGGGAGCAATTAATTTTACTTTTAAATACAACCTTTGACTACATTTATCTTGTATTAATAAATGTGATATCATAAAAATGCACATCCAGATTTCCAGTTGATATTGAAATGTCAACGCGTTTAAAAAAAAACACTTTTTCTAATAAAATTTAACGATTTGGGCGTGGTCCATCGATGTGGGTGGACTGTTGTAACTTCTCGGTTAAAAAACTTTAATACAGGGTCATAAAATTAATGTCGTGAAATTCAAATTTAATTTGGTTTTTCGCAATTTGTAAACTAATACAACAACGTAGGCTTGTGATATTTTAATTGCGACAATGGCAGTGTCATCCTCACAGGTTTATATAAAAATCTTTACTTGAAAGGGTCCCAAATTAGTCGATACTAGAGCAAATTTCTTAATGGCATGGCAATGTAATTAATCTTAAGACTTTTATGAACCTGCATTTACAGCAAATAAATAATTGTATTGTATTGTATACGATATAATGAACACGAGAATCTAGGTTTTATGTAGTGGAAAATTAATATTACATACCTACTTAATTATATTTATACACTCGCCTTTAAATGCACTTTAAGAGGGGTCTCTCCGTCACTCGCTTCATACAAACGTAGTTCCAGTTTCATTTGAATAATTAAGCAACCAAAGTCCATGAAATTTTGCAGACATATTCTAGAAACTAATATCTATGTCTGTGCTTTTCCAGATTTCTGTTAAAATATTCGGTTTCAAAGCTACGAGGTCTTAAAAATTTACATACAAATCTTTGAGCCCCTGTAATTTTAAAACTACACATTTTTAGAAAAATCTAAAACACCACAGACACAGATATTAGTTTCTAGAATATGTCTGCAAAATTTCATGGACTTTGGTTGCTTAATATTCAAATGAAATTAGAACTACGATTGTATGAAGCGAGTGACGGAGAGAGGCCTGTTAAGATCGGTCGTGATTTCATCGATATCGTATTAATACAGAGAAGGCTGCAAAGTGCAGCACCTTGTATAATTAAACAACAAAACATGAGTGCCTCGGAACAAGGCTTTTATGTAATAACATTTGTGGTATAAAGTATAAGCGACGAGCTGGTACGATTAGATTTATAATTGAATATATTTATTTATTTTTCTCTCTCGTCTGGCTTTACACTGATTAGCCAAAGTCAAGTTTGTAGTTATTTACAAGTTAGGGAAACTATATACATATATAAGTATCGACTTCGTCCGTGCCGGCGCCCGCCAACACACACGCGGCGCCCCCTTATTTAGAGCGCTTCCCAGTCAGTTCCACCACCAATAAACACCAGCAGAACACAAAAACCGGCCACTTCCAACAAAAAAACACTCCAAAAAGGCACAACACGCGCGCTATCAAACGCCACCACAGACAAAGTTCTCATTGAATAATATTTTTTCAGCGTGCTTATCCTTGCCGTCCTAGTTTTATATTACACCTACCTACAGTTTAGATAGTTTTATAGTTTAACAGCTTTATACGACGATCGCGATCACTTCTGATGGGTGACACTCTCTCACTATTGGCTAAAATGCACTGTTGCAGCGAAAATATGCACCAGTTTAGCCATTCATAACTATTTCATTGTAATTTCCATATAGCCCATAGCAGACGTAATTTATTAAGTTGTAATGTATTAACTGTAATTAATATGTATTAGGTTTCAAACCTGTTTGGTAAATGATAAATAAAAAAAATAGATTTGAATTATACTGTGAAATTGACAATTTTTCTAAGGTTGACGAATTATGTCCGTGATTTTCAACAGACAATTCATGGGTTCATCATCATTTAGAGGTTTGTAATTTATTATAAACGATTTAATCTAACGAGTAAAACCTTTTTTCTATTTGTTTCTAATTAAATAATCGCTTTCGCTTGTGTTTTAGCGTACATCACCACAGAACAAAGTAGAAAGTGAACATCTAAGGTTTAACACTGAGTGTGCGGTCAGTACGGCTTGGGATGACATTTTCACCTCTTTAGGAGGCACTTTACACTTGCGACTATCAATCGTCGAGTCACTTAGTATAGTAGTATAGTATAAATAGGATTTCATTTGATGGTAAGGGATGTTTTGGTGTTTAAACTATCGTGAGTTATTTCCATTTTTAACGCCTGACCCAAAAAGAGGGGTGTTATAAGTTTGACGTGTGTCCGTGTATCTGTGTATCTGTCTGTGGCATTGTAGATACACACGTTAAACTAATAACACTCCTCTTTTTGGGTCGGGGGTTAAAACGGTTAAACCATAAATAAGGATTTTAGGTCATTTTAAAAACTTCGAAGATGGGTCTTGTTTCAAAACGCGTTTCATAACGAGGCGAATTTTATGGAATTTCTTACTTTACAAGATAATTTGGTATATAAATCGTAAAATCGTGCGAATCGTCGACTTCTGTAAACGCGACGAGTAGTTTATGTGCTGTGTCACTTACTTCGTATGAGGTTTTATTTTACTGACATAATAAAAACCCGGCCAAGTGCGAATTGGACATGTGCTCCGGGGGTTCCATACCTTGGAAGGATACGTGAATTATTTTGTTGCTCAAATTTTATTCAAACATAAGTTTGTAATGGCAATTTTTTTTCAGTGTAATTTAACTATACAAGTGTAAATTAAAAATGTATAACACCCCCGACAAGTGAAGGTTAGAGTAACTAGAAAAGAGCTAATAACTTTCAAAAGGCTGAACCGATTTTCTTGGATTATAGCTAAGAACACTCTCGATCAAGCCACCTTTCAAACAAAAAAAAAACTAAATTAAAATCGGTTTATCAGTTTAGGAGCTACGATGCCACAGACAGATACACACGTCAAACTTATAACACCCCTCTTTTTGGGTTGGGGGTTAAAAAGGAAAAGCTGACTGACTGATATATCAACGCACAGACTACTAGACGGATCGGGCTGTTTGGCATGCATTGTGCATTTCTTAGTGGATGTATACATGATGTATACATCCACTAAGAAAGGATTTTTGAAAATTCAACCCCTAAAAAGGTAAAATAGGAGTTTGAAATTTGTGTAGTCCACGCGAACTAAATTGCTGGCATAAGAATTCAATGACTATTGAATAAAACTTTTAAGTGGTTTTCTTGAACACTTTATTTTCTGGAAAGTTAATTCTGAGGTGCTTGTTACTTTATTGACAGTATATTGATGTCCCACTGAGAGGACGCTGTTTTTAAACACACTTGTTTTGCCGTTAATGAAAAATACATATCGATTTTTAAAGTTACAGAACTTTTTTCGATAACTTTCTAACATTATTAATCGATTAATATTTATTGCCCTTCCCTATATTAACTTTTTCTTTTGAATAAACTCAATAATAACTTAATTACATTCAAATGTTAATGAAAAGTTAATAACCGTTTTTAGGGTTCAACCGGTGCCAACGGGCTCCTATTATAAACTATACTAAACCTCCGCTGTTTGTCCCTCTGTCTGTCAGCGGGCTTTATCTCATGAACCGTATTAGGAAGAGAATTGAAATTTTTGCAGAGTATGTATTTATAATGCCGTTATAACAACAAAAAATATCCTAAAATCACCGCCACGCAAATTAAAAAATATTAAAAAGTGTTATTTCTTGTACGATTAATGTATTTCTTGTATGATAAATAAATTGAATTGAAAAATTGAATTGAATGCGATGATATGGAACCCTTCGCGTGTGAGTCCGACTCACACTTGATCGGTGTTTAAAATCTACAGAACCATTTTTTGAATAGCTTTCTAACTTAATTGCATCTAATCGTTTAACAGTTATTGGTCTTATTAACTTTGACTCAATGAAATTATACACATCATGTAAGTATTTTCTAAGCTGTGATAGCCTAGTGGTTAGAACGTCCGCCTCCTGGGGGTCGGGGGTAAATGCCGTAAAGATATATATTATTTCTAACCGACTTCATAAAAAGGATGAGGTGTTCTATTTGACTGTATGTTTTTTATAATAAATATCACTCATGATAGCTTGGACGCTAGAATGCGTAGGTAAATCGATAAGAAGTCTTTAGCAGATATAAGATAGCCAAGCATACGAAAGACATCAACGCGTCCGCAGCTCGAATAGGTACAGCATGATATTAAGTTATCATTTCTATGTTATGACCTTTTCTTTTTGACATAATGTAAAGCTTTTAAATTAAATTAAATACTTTTTTTTAAACCATATATTTTTAAACGGTTTTAAATTTTTAGTGTCTTGACCTCCGAATTTTCCAGGATATAAGTAGACTATGTTCGTCTGCTGTATGTAAGCCATCCATGTAGCAATTTCATCAAAATCGGTGAAACTGATGGATCGTGAAAAGTTAGCTGACAGACAGACACAATTTCACATTAATAATATCAGTATGGATGATACTTAATACAAAAGATACTAGAGGATGCCCGCGATTTCGGCTATGTGGATTTAGATTTTCAAAGATCCCGTGGGAACTGTAGGACGCAAGCTACCTCGGTACCAAACATACAAATCGGTTAAGCGGATGGGTTTTTAAGAATCCCTTGGGAACTCTTTGATTTTCCGGGATAAAAAGTAACCTATGTCCGTCCCCGGGATATAATCTAACCCCGTACCAAATTTCGTCAGAATCGGTTAAAGTTAAACTGTTGGGCCGTGAAAAGGTAGCAGACAAACCGACAGACACACTTTCGCATTTATAATATTAAGTATGGATTAGTATGTACAATATAAAACGTGATTTTATTTTCAGTATCAATAATTACTTTAAATGCAATCACTTTAACAACAATAAGACATTAGTCACAAAGAATATTTTTATGTGGTCATAGCTTTTAATTGTCTCTAAGAAGAAATAACTAAGTACATTGTTTCCATAAATATTCCGTTTGCCAATTTTGGTATAGAATGTTAAAGAGGGTTAGCGTTTAGTTCTTTACGTGAAATAATGTTAATTATGACAGTTGTGATCATTGCTTTCCTTAAGCTTGGTTCACACTTAATTACTTACTATGCATATAGAATGCCACTTGATTTATAGGTGAAGCAAAGCTATTAAGGTATCACTTGCTTTAATGATTAAGAAAAAATTAAATTTAGAGCCTCGATAACTCAACGGTTGAGGAGCGGACTGAATTCCGAAAGGTCGGCGGTTCAAACCCCCACGTTGCACTATTGTCGTACCTACTCCTGGCACAAGCTTTACCCTTAATTAGAGGGGAAAGGGGAGTACTAGTCATGATTAGTATGGCTAATATTCTTTAAAAAAAAACATCGTGAAGAAACCTGCATGCCCGAAGGAGTCGCCTCGCTGTGACATATTTGCTGACAAATGGGCTGACCTCATAGGTCAGATTCAGATCCTGCACTTTTGCGAGAATTCGTAGTTTACATATTAGATTATTGACGTAACAAATTTATTTTTAATGTGTAATTTAATTTGTGTAATTGGACTGAAATGTCCGTTCTAACTCAATAAATAAATAATAATAAATGCCTAAAAGTTCTACATTAACTTCTCAAAGACGTGATAGATTTGCCAATCGACACTAGGCCAGCTATCTGGACTATGTACTAAATTGTTCTCATTCTTAGAGGAGACCCAACGATGCTTTTAAAAAAATGCTGAAGAGGTAGGTAGGTATTTGCGGCAATCGCAACACTGACTAAATTATATTATTCAAATAATTTTATTAATCATTTGTATAATATTATTAACTATTTAATTAACTAATTAGCACTGAATTGCACTAGTTTATGAGGAGACAATATAAACAAAAGGAGATTAAGTACTCAAAACAGTAAAAAACCGGTCTTAGCCAAGAGCAATTTTGGTAATTATTTTAGGATTTAGAGGAGAGATGATTGGTTGGTCTCTCAAAATGGTTAACACCCACTGAGATTTTTGTCTCTGTCATTTGTATGGGATTATATAACAGAGAGAGCCCTATACTAACTTCTTTCCCTGGATAGAGTATACTTAAATGCATCAAAACAAGTATACTTGTTGCATTCAATCATAATAAGTTCTCATGCTCAGAGCACTGCCTGACATGTTATGGATATCCTTAAAAGTTTTATAATTGCACATTTTATATCCTATTTAGCATTATTCACATGCATATTATAAAATACCTTACCAATTTCAAGATATAAATTACATAGTTATTTTTTATGTCTGGGCAACTAAAACTGCCAAAGAGAATTATTGAAACATTTTTAAAATTGTAAATATAAATCCCTTACGACTCACACGAGTAGTCGGAGTATGGCCGACTAGTTTTGAACGCGTCCGGGGTTCTTTTTAACCCCCGACCCAAAAAGAGGGGTGTTGTAAGTTTGACGCGTTTATCTGTGTATCTGTCTGTGGCATCGTAGCGCCTAAACGAATGAACTGATTTTAATTTAGTTTTTTTTTGTTTGAAAGGTGGCTTGATCGAGAGTGTTCTTAGCTATAATCCAAAAAATTGGTTCAGCCGTTTAAAAGTTATCAGCTCTTTTCTAGTTTTCTTGTAGAAAAGAAGGTCAGGTTCCGTTTAACCGTTAGGTTCATACGTCTTGTTCAAAGGGCTTTTGCTCGCGATGCGGTACCAAGGCTTACTTACCAGCAATCTGATTCACTAATTCAGTGTTTAACATTGAATGATAGCCACCGAGCTCAGTTGACATTTCTTTTTAATCCATTGAAGGTTTTCTATGAAAAATTATTTTGTTATTAGTGAAGCAGCAATGTACAACCAACTAATGTCAAATGAGCTGGTGGCTATTCAGTGTTAGACACGCAGCTCGATTGCGATAGAATGACAGCTGCAATGTCACTGTTGATGCTCGATCGATTGACTATAGTGCATTGTTGAACAAGAATAGCATTTTATCCAATAGCAACAATTGCGATTGTAATAATGATTGATGCAGATTTTATGGAATCGAGCTAACGGAGTTAGCTTACCATCTCGCTAAGTAACGCTAAGTAACAATTTACAGCTTAATAACACTGTAACACCATCATTATATCTGTAATCGTGCAAAATAAATGATTTGTTATAAGTATTTTTTTTTTCTTTATTTATTTAAGGGCTTTGATACATTAAAGTACATGTCAGCCCTATTATAATCTAATTAAATACAACAATACAGCAAAATTCTTAATCTAACAAAATAAGTCTTTCTCACTATCCATAATTTGATTTATATATATAGTTATAAGTATTTAGTATTTTTATTTTGTATTTGTAGTCATTTTGTGACTTTGTAAATAAAAGTGCCACGGTGTGTTCCTAGCCTTAGAGGAACAAATCAGGTTCAGTGCAGTTATGACGCTCTAAATAATCCAGCGGGCGCTTCTTCGAAATGTTAAATATGGCTGCGATTAAAACTTGTTTTAATTCACCGTGTTTTTATTCGCTTCTATGGAATTGTAGCTAGGATAGTTTATGTATCAGAGCCACGGTTCGAATTGAAGTTAGATTTATAGTTGAACGAGAGGATGCCCGCGACTGCGTCCGCGTGGATTTAGGATTTTAAAGATCCCGTGGGACTATTTGATTTTCCGGGATAAAAAGTTGCCCATGTCAATTACAGGGACGCAAGCTACTTCGGTACCTTGCATACAAATCGGTTAAGCGGATGGGTCTTTAGGAATCCCGCTGGAACTGTTTGATTTTCCGGGATAAAAAGTAGCCTATGTCCGTTTCCGGGATATAAGCTAACTCTGTACTAAATTTCGCCAGAATCGGTTAAAGTGTTGGGCCGTGAAAAGGTAACAGACAAATAGACAGACAGACAGACACACTTTCGCATTTATAACATTAGTATGGATTAGAATAATTCTTTTTCTAGATATAGCTTATCTGATTAAATAGTACTATTATATAGCACCTACTATTTTGTATGTCATATCACCCAAAAGTAGACCGTGACAGGTTAACACGCAATATTAATTTAGAAATAAACGTCAATATAAAGTTAGTGTTACCGTTAAACTTTAACCACCAATAAAAGCTAAGTGGGTTGCACAAGTCAATATTCATAGCTCCATAAGGCCAAAGATAAAACTGTGGTTCAATGTTATTAAACTAAGTTTAAATTTTGTTTCGTCTAACTTGTACGACTCATTTTACTTCTATTGACGTTTAATATAAATCGGTAATACATATGAGAACCAACTCAAATCCAATCCAATTCAGAGTTGCTTTTAAAATATTTAGATACTTTTTAAATTTATCTTCGAACAGTCAAATTGAGCCTCGATAGCTCAACGGTTGAGGATCAAACTGAATTCCGAAAGGTTGGCGGTTCAAACCCCACCCGTTGCACTATTGTCGTATCCACTCCTGGCACAAGCACACGCTTAATTGGAGGGAAGAGGGGAGTCGTAGTCATGATTAGTATGGCTAATATTCTTTAAAAAAAATATATGTAATTTTAATCAATAATATTTTGTAATAAAGTTAAATAGTAATGGCATAAAATTATTTTTTCTTACTTAAAAATGTTTGCTTATATTAAAAAAAAAAAAATTGAGAATGAGAAATAATTTTAAACGTAAACAAAGATATTATCTTTTAAACAATCCTATTTTATTCCACTAAAATTATTGCTACCAGAATACTTACCTTTCCCGTTTAGATAGTCAAGATTTAATGTTATCGAATGAAATCAACTAATCAATTTGTTTTCTATGGTTATTACCCTATTTATGTATGCAGAGTTCACATGAAAATATCTCGGACTTTTTATGGGAAGTTTCACGTAAAATTATTACTAGAATTTAAGTACAACCAGAGGTGAATGGAAGCATTTAAATTAATAAGATGAGTTTCGACTGGTCAAGGAGTTAATCGTCATCATGATCAACTCATTGCGTCTCTACTGAGAATGAGAAAAGTTTGGATATGGTGAACCACGCTGGCCAAGTGTGGATTGGCAGACTTCACACATTTGAGGGCAATATAGAGAATTCTCAGGCATGCAGGTGATAATATTCCTTCACCGTTAAAATTAGTGATGTTAACGGTGAACAAACGGTCTGTCCACCATCTTATGATATATACATTATCTATTCATCATAGGATAAATCATCATCATGATTCACTCATCGCTGGCTCACTACTGAGTACGGGTCTCCTCTTAGAATGAGAACAGTTTGGTCATAGTCACATAGATTGGCAGACTTTACACACCTTTGAGGACAATATGGAGTACTCTCAGGCATGCAGGTTGATGTTTTCCTTTAAATTAGTGCTAAGTTTAATCGCATGAAGTTTCAGATGAGTGCCGGGGATTGAACGTAGACCCCCCGACTGGAAGGCTCTGTCCACCTAGTGGGAGGTCTTTAAAGGTGCTTACATGGTTAAAATTATTGTACCTGTTTCATTATATTTTTTAATCCTTCATAATCTATTCAGTCACAAGCAATCATCAGGTCAAAGTAAACTTCATTACAAAGTATTTAAAGCATAATATATTTTGAAGTTAGTTCGTAGATGACCTTAAATACCTTCAATACAATTTACATAATATAAAATATTTTATTGGTAGAGATCAAGATTTGGTCAAATATTTGTGATGGCGCGTCCTCTGACATCACAAATATGGCTCGGTAAATAAGCTACCGGACGTTGTGTGGTCTAAGTTAATTTAGCTTGGTCACACATGGACCTATTTTTTTTTAATTAGATTTTTTTTTGGATCTTTTAATCACTATGTGATTATGCCAGATCCATAATCACACTATCACACTATCACACTAATAATTTATAAAGACGAAAGTTTGTATGTGTGTGTGTGTGTGTGTGTATGTTTGTTACTCCTTCACGCAAAAACTACTGGACGGATTTGGCTGAAATTTGAAATGGAGATAGATAATATCCTGGATTAGCACATAGGCTACTTTTTATCCCGGAAAACCAAAGAGTTCCCACGGGATTTCGAAAAACCTAAATCCACGCGGACAAAGTCGCGGGCGTCAGCTAGTAGCCTAATAAAACTACCATCTATCTTAACTTAATACATTTACATTAGGTTTGATTTGATAATATAATGAGAATGTGATACACTTATAATGCGTACTAGCCAGTATTAGTTAAATCTTGTGTATAAATAATAATTACAAAAAAATTATAAGTGATATAGGTAATTAAAAATTATTATGGGTTGGTATTAGCAAATAGACATATCTACTCGTCATATAAGTAAACACTTACTTTTGGTATCGTGGGTAGTGATGAGTAGTGATATTATATTTTTGTCTACAACAACTTCTGGTTGGTAATAGACCAATAGGTCTTGAAGCATGCTTGAAGGTGTAATTTTACCCAAAGATGCGTAGACACTGCGCCAGTATTTATATACTACTACTATGCCTGCGACTTCGTTCCTGTGGATATAAGTTTTTAAAAATCCCTCAAAAATCGATAATCTCTCGGGATAAATGTAGCCTATGTATTAATCCAGGGTATACTCTATCTCCATTTAAAATTTTCGCGTGAAAGGATAACAAACATCCATCCATACATACAAACTTTCGTGTTTATAATATTAGTAGGATTAGATCAAGTAAGTATTGTAACCGATAAAATTTAAATTATAATCCATTCAAACTGACGGACAAGAGCTGGTGTTACAATATTTCAAAACCTGTACATGTTTTACAAGTCGCTCTAATTTCAAATCAAATCAGACGCCGTTCACACGTCACGTCACGACACGACACGAGCCGTCAGGGGTCACTCGTCGTGACGTATCTGTGTGACCCGGATCATTGGATTAGAGTACGCAAACACTAATAGATTATATCAGAATATAATTTATTGGTACATTTTTTATCAATTAATGACATTATTCTAGGTGCATCTTTTTTTAACCCCCGAACCAAAAAGAGGGGTGTTATAAGTTTGACGTGTGTATCTGAAATCGGTTCAGCCGTTTGAAAGTTATCAGCTCTTTTCTAGTTACTGTAACCTTCACTTGTCGGGGGTGTTATAAATTTTTAATTTATACTAATTGTTGATTTATCTAAAGACCATCATCAATAGAACGTCTATCCGCCATCAGTTTTCCCTTCCACTTTTGATATGGGTACCTTCAAGTCAAGAGTGAATAGGCAACTGCTAGGCAAGCGCGCTCTATCTTAGGCTGCATCATCTCTTGCTAGCAGGTCGGATTGCAGCCAAGCCTGGTCTGTAAATTAAAAAAAAATCATGATCAGCTCATCGTCATCTCGCCAATGAGCACAGAATTAAGAGATTTTAGGCAATAGTCTACCACGCTGTGCGAGCACAACGTAGAGTAGGAGCTTTCAAGTGGGAGGTCGTCATTCCAGCACCTTGGGACCCCAACGTATATCGGTTTTTCAAACTATGTGCCCTAACCATTGCTACTTCAGCTTCGCCACCCGCTGATGTAGAGGCATGCAGCCTCTTTTAAGACTGGCAGCTGCGAAGAAAGCAACACACTTTGCAGCTGTCACTTAGAGAACACAATTTGAATTCGGAACAATTCGAATATTCTGCTGGCATGGACGAACCCCGGGCAGTGCATTCAACCAATTCACTTCAGATCATCAAGACCGAAACACCTCGGTTAAGTCTGGCAAGCTCTGGCCCTCGTTTTCTACCACAGTTCTAATTATAACCACAGCACATGTTGTAAATACAGCCCATGTAATACAAGTGATAATAATTGTTAGCGGCATTTTTATTTATCAGTTATCATACGCTGCATGGCTGCTACACTGAGCTATGTCGGTTACTCTGGTTTTCCTATAAATGATTAGCACAGTGCATCCGTCGTATTTTTTCCTGTCCATGATCTAATTTAAATTCTGAGTGGTGACCTCACAGGGCCTCTTATAACTCTGACCGGACGCCATATTCCCCCAACTGTCATCCTCGACATGCGCCTGCGCACGTTGACGTTTCGTGTCAAAATCCCCGACGTACTATGACGGACGAGTTAATTTGAATGATTCGAACACTTTAGCTACATTACATTTTGTGAAACACTGATTATATTAATGTAGATTACGGGTCAAGGTTCAATATTATAGTATACATGAATAAGTAATAGTTCATAGATGTACATATTTAGAGTAGGCTACGATTTTAAAATCACCGACGCAAATTACAGAGGGGTGTTATCAGTTTAACACACAGGTTTAACATAATATGTAGGTATACCTATATATGGATTTGATCGTAGCGCCTAAGTGGATTAACCGATTTGAATGCGGTTTCTTTTATTTGAAAGCCTGTTTAATCGAGATAGTTCTTAGCTGTGTTTGATGAAAGTCTATCTAACCATTTGAAGATTATCAGTTGTTTTCCTAGCTGGTGTAGGAATCGCAGCCATCCATTTAATATATTACTCGTGCTTGTTTGACTCGATTCCAAATACAATGCAATATTATGGTAACCTTGACCTGTTGGGGGTGATTTAAATTTTTAATTTACATAATTATCAAACTAAAAACCGTATCTAATGCTCGGAACTACCTCGGCTTCTCTCGGGTCGAATTTCCTTAAATCTATGTAATGGGGCTTAAGTTACAAAAAAAACCTTCATGCAAAATTTCAATATTACATATATCTCAGTATATTATAATATATTATGCGACTAAATGATTCCTACGACTATGTCCACTTGGACTTAGGTTTTTGAAAATCCCGCGGGAAATCAATGATTTTTCGGGATAAAAAGATGAGAAGCAAGATGTCCCTGTCAAATGTCGAAATCGGTTCAGTGGGTTAGGCGTGAAAAGATAACAAACAAATAGAACCTTCGCATATAAAAATATAGTATCTTATAGTATCTAGGTCTGGATTTATACTTATATGAAATTTTTTCAAAAGAATTGTACTATAATATGCTATGCTCAGTTAAAACCTTACTGTTTACTAAGCTATTACACTGATCGCGAGCAATTTACTCTTATCCATTAAGGAGTTCTGTTCTCCATCTCCGATGATATTCATCAGATCTTCACCAAATTTATATGGGATCACCTGCAAAGTATATATCCTTTCAAACAAAAAATATATTTCGAAATCGGTCCAGGCGTCTTTGAGTAATCGGGGAACATACATAAAAAATGCATAAAAACATACCTACATGCTAATTATGACTATTACTCCCCTTTCCCCTCCAACTAAGCGTAAAGCTTGTGCCAGGAGTGGGTACGACAATTAGTGCAACGGGTGGGGTGAACTTTCGGAATTCAGTCCGCTCCTCAACCGTTGAGCTATTGAGGATTTGAGGCCTTTTTTGAAGTCGGTTAAAAAGTTTTTTGTGCATGCAAAACCATGCGAACATTCTACGATGATATCAAGATATTATTAGGCGTAAAACCTGTTAGAAGAAGTTAATATTACTGCATAGGTAAGTAATAGAATTATTTTGCACTTTCTCACCTACGCATTTCCATGTCCGTCTGTACATTGATGAGTAATGTGACTACTTCAGCCTCTCGAGCATATAGTATATTTCTCGAGAAATAAACTAAATAACAATCATAAGTGACTAGCTTCTGTATTACAGAATATATTACATCAATGCAACTATCGCTATTTATTGTTTTCTGAACTGTATCTATTTTTAACCCTCGACCCAAAAAGAGGGGTGTTATAAGTTTGACGTGTGTATCTGTCTGTCGCATCATAGCTCCTAAACTAATGAACCGATTTTAATTTAGCTTTTTTTTGAAAGGTGGCTTGATCGAGAGTGTTCTTAGCTATAATCCAAGAAAATTGGTTCGGCCGTTTGAAAGTTATCAGCTCTTTTCTAGTTACTGTAACCTTCACTTGTCGGGGTGTTATAAATTTTTAATTTACCTTGTTCTGTATGTGTCGGTGTTATGTTCTGTGTACTGTGTTTGTGTTATGCTCCCAAATAAATACAATAAATGATTAAACAAATTAAATATTTATCAATTTATTAATTATTTTATTTATTTAAGAAGGTATTTATATTAACATCCATTTGTTGAGAATGTAGCTGATGGCGAAAATTTTTAATGTAGTTTATTGACAATTACGATTGAAAATGTCCCTTTCAACCAGAAAGAACTGGGTAAAAAAGGCGATACTCTTCCCAGTTAAAACGTAGGTAGGTAATGTAAACTGAAAAAGTTGCAAACTAGAGAACCGGATATAGACGTAAGATGCAAAAAAACCTTAAATCGGTATCACCTAGTGGTAGTGGTATCATTTGTTTGTTTGTTTTAAATTATTTATTGCATATAAAAAAAAAACAGAATGAAAAAAGTACAAAGGTGAACTTAATACCTAGAGGTTATTCTCTTCCAGTCAGCCTGTGGTTATGGGGACATGGTGATAGAAACAGTGCGTAGATAGAGTCAATAAAGTAAAAGAAAAAGAAACATACCTACTTAACAGGAATCTTATGAGGAAGATTAATTATAATTGCCACCAAACAATATCGCAGTCAATAACCAACTTGTATCTGCATAAATTATACGTTTAATGTAGTAGAATAAAATAAAACGCAACCACAAAGGTGAAAATCGCAATGAATCATTCACGTGTTCCGTAATACGGGAGCAAGGAAGTGATTCATCGCGTGTTATATAACAGACCAATTGAACCATCCCATAAAGCTGTGTGTTTATGGTTCAAAAAGACAATAGTCATCTCCGACTTTTCCTTATTATCTAAGTACTGAAAGTTTGTTGTTTTCAACTATAAGTTAAACGTAGGATAGACTAGTGTATACAATGTAGCGAAAACCGTCTCAAAAGTTATGTCAAAATCTAGTCAAAATCAAAGTCAGCTCAGTTTAGCCAAAATCGTCTCAAAAGTCGGATAGGCCGTGAAAAGGCTAAGGCATAATATTACACAATTACATAATATTTAATACATAGCCACAACAATTTCACTCACAGGTACACTCAGGGAAATTTTGGGCTTTTAGCAAAACAGTTTTTTTTTATATCATAGGCTGGTTTTCTCTTCATGCTGATCGTCGGTGCTGACGATCAGTTTTGCTAGTTAGTGCTAATTGATCATCGTTTTCGGGAACACTTTATAATGTATGGAGATTTATTTGTCAGGCCTCACGATCTACATGGGAAGAAAATCAGGCCTAGAGTGTGAAGACAGATTTGAGTATATTTGCCAGCCCGCACTAAATCGGAGTGTCAGCTTTTAATCCCAAAATGATTTTTCTGACTATAGGTAACTGATTGGCTGACTGACTAATCTATCAACGCACCGCCTAATCCACTGAGGTTAAAAACTTGAAATTTTGATTGTAGTTATCAAAATATATCCCATAAAACGCTGAAGGGAACTCATCGCATCAAGAAACCCTACAAAAATAACAAAATCCGTACCATTAACAGGCCACGACCCTCAAAAATGAGAACTACAAGACAGATAAAGCGATCCCGTTAAATAACTTGCCCAGTCGAAACCAAGGCTTAGCCCACACATTTGATAAGCAACAAAGTAACATAAAAGAGTAAAGCCTAGAAATTTCTAGCGCGCAGGGAAACTTGACAATGGCGAGCCATAGAAACGGTCGTAAACGTCGACTCCGCACAAAACCACCGTCACTTTCCGCGAGTCGTAAACCGAGTACCTCATCTTGCTGAAATGATTCAATGAACTCTTGAATAGGCCAGAAACGGGTAAAAGGTTGCTTTTCCACCAGAGATGTGCTATGCTACGTTGCTATGGATGCGTTTGATATCCACCAATCATATTAATTGGTGCATATAGTGCACATGGTGCACAATCCGTATCCACCAGATTGGATTCAACTAAGATATGTTTTTTATATGGAAGGATGCGTACTATGGATGCCTGCTAAGGGCCGTCGCGGGTGTAGCTATGTGCAGGCACGGCAGGACGTGTGAGCGCCTCTCTCCTCACCGCGTCGCTCTCACCGCTTCCCTACTATCGATACATCGCATAGCTCGAGCTGCACATCTTTCTCGCGCAGCTACTTTGCGGCGGCGCATCTTCATAGCGCATCCTCCTCGCACATCTACATAGCTTAGTATCGGTGGAAACGGTCACATATTATTTTCGTAGCGTAGATTTCACATCTTCGTAACATAGCTGCATAGCACATCTCTGGTGGAAAGTCACCCAAAATGTAAGAAGGATTGATTCACTCACTATCATCATCACTAACCATATTATAAATGCGAAAGTGTGTTTCTTTGTTGATTTGTTGGTTTATTGTTCCAAGTTAGCCCGCTTGCATCTTAGACTGCATCATCACTTACCACCAGGTGAGATCGCAGTCAAGGACTAGCTTGTAATGGAAAAAAAACTCAGGTGCATATCAGAATGAAAAGGTTCGGCTATATTCTACCACGATAGAAAAGTGATGATTGGCTTTACACACCTTTGAGAGCTCTCAGGCATGCAGGTTTCCTCACGCTGTTTTCTTTCATTGTTAAAGCAAGTTACATTCAATTGCTTAAACGCAAATAACTCTGAAAAGTTTTCAAAAACTAAACCACTAGGCTTTCACTGCCTTTTTATTAGGGTTCCGTACCCTAAAGGTGCCAATCGAACCCTATTACCTCCGCTGTCCGTCCGTTCATCTATCTGTCAGCAGGTTATATCTCATGAACTAAAACTATAGATATTTGTGCAAATAGCTTAATAAATAGGTACATGTAACAAACTGTGCGTCTAAAACAAGACCACCCATTAAGATTAACAAAGGGCCAAACTAAACACATGCATTCGCACGTGAGGCCTTACATTTACAATGGCGGCCATAGAAACGGTCGTAAAGTTGTTTTCAACGCACAAAGTGATGTCCACTCCTCCAGTATCCTGCGTCATAAAACGGGGGAACCTTTTCTAGGTGAAATGATTCAATGACCTCGCAATACTTTGACACTTTTACATAGTACCTACCTAATTACCTGACTGCTGTGAACCCCAAAAGGAGGGTTATGTGTTTGACTTGACCTGTAGGTATGTATGTAGGTATGGCTGTTTCTATCTCCGCTTGTACTCAACAGTTCAACCGATTTTGATATATGTTACGTACCTACGTAAAATTCTAAATAAATTCTATAATATAAAAGAAATATTAACTTTAAAAAGAAAAATATAGCCTGTGTCACTCGGGATGATATAAAGATTCTAACGATATCCATACATTCAAATTTGTCTAACAGACAGACAGACGGACGGACAGACAGCGGAGGCTTAGTAATATGGTCCCGTTAACACCTTCTGTTAGGGAACCCTAAAAAGAAGTCTATTCTGGCGTTCAGCTTTTTAAATACAATCATAAAACAAATTTTTAAATAATGAGAATATCAAGTTACCTTTACAATAAAGCTTTTATTATCTCCCAAGCGACATTAAAACCATTTTCTAGAATACTTAAAAATCAATTAAATACCCGAGGAAGGTGCGTTGAACGCGATCCTATTAACGATTCTATTGCTTGTACCTTGCGCCATAATACTTGATAGGTAATTTTATTATGGACTAAGTGCCCATGAGGACCAGACCTTCGTTATTTTATTAACCCCCGACCCAAAAAGAGGGGTGTTATAAGTTTGACGTGTGTATCTGTGTATCTGTGTACCTGTGTATCTGTGTATCTGTCTGTGGCATCGTAGCTCCTAAACTAATGAACCTATTTTAATTTAATTAAACGGTGGCTTGATCGAGAGTGTTCTGAGCTATAATCCAAGAAAATCGGTTCAGCCGTTTGAAAGTTATCAGCTCTTTTCTAGTTACTGTAACCTTCACTTGTCGGGGGTGTTGTAAATTTTTAATTTACACTTGTAAAAGCTGAAACTTTCTCTGCGCATTGTCCCCAACACAGGGAGTAATGACCAGCGACTATGAAGTTTAGATCATCGTGGTTTTGCAAAGTTGTATAGGTCATCAATCATCCGTCAAAGTATAATGTGATTTTTTTTTAGTTTGCCTCGGAATAGTATTAGAAAACAACGTCATGCCAATGCATGTAATGTTCTAGTAATCCAGAAACACTTAGTATCGTGGCAAACCCCGCTATAATCCCTTAAACTTTAACAATTTTAAAGTTAATAGGTGTCTGCCAAAGCCACGATGATCCAGACTTCATACGTGATCGTTCCTCCCTGTGTTGGCGGCAATGAGCAGAGAAACTTTCAGTTTTTAACCGACTGCGGCAAAGCCAAAAGGAAGGGTTATGATTTTAGCAGTCTATGTATGTATGTGTGTATGTAATATGTATGTGTGTGTGTATGTTTGTATCCAGCTTCTATGTGTTCCACCGTAGCGCCTAAACTATTGGGCCGATTTTGATGAATGAGGTGTTTATAAAATAACGATGGTCTGGCCCTCACTGGCTCTTTCTTTATTACGGAGATACTTTTAGAACGCTCCCTACTTTATAGAACGCACGTAAACATGTAAGCATGGAAATTAGCTACCACTTAACGACATATTAAAGTAAAATAAACCTAAATCGAGGTTAGCCGGGGGACTATTCGGTTTGACGGTTATATACCCATCCTTTATGGTTAAGTGTATGGTGCAATTTATGAAAAAACCTTTCCATTTACTTAAATGAATTAATTTATTTGGTTTTTAATCCCCGACCCAAAAAGAGGGGTGTTATAAGTTTGACGTGTGTATCTGTGTATCTGTCTGTGGCATCGTAGCTCCTAAACTAATGAACATACTTATTTTAATTTAGTTTTTTTTGTTTGAAAGGTGGCTTGATCGAGAGTGTTCTTAGCTATAATCCAAGAAAATCGGTCCAGCCGTTTCAAAGTTATCAGCTCTTTTCTAGTTACTGTAACCTTCACTTGTCGGGGGTGTTATAAATTTTTAATTTACACTTGTATGAACTTCGTGTTCGTTGAACTCTTCGCCCAAACGCTCAAAGGTTAATGTATGTAAGCTCTAGTATAAATTTGTCTCGTTTTAACTATCTCTTAAGTGTTAACAGTCAAAATATACCCTCGAAGAACGTTTTTGCCTAGTAGATAAATCTATCAACCTTTGACCTTAAAAGCTATTTTAAATGCAGGTGAAAATAAATCTGCCGCCTTTCGCTTACACCACACGCCATTTTGAATTTCACCGGCTAACAGCTTATTGTTGCGGACAATTAGCCGACTCCTAATTAGTTTAAGCTACTGTAGCTGCAAAAGTAATGGATCTCTTACGCCGAGCCAAGCTGTGGCTGAAAGGATAGACCGTATTCATGCATTCATTTGGTTTTCTTTGCTTCTATTTTAAAATTAGATATAGGTAATATGTTTTTTTATTTTCTAGATTACTTACTTTATTTGAGGTTTTGATGACCTCCCTGGCACAGTGGTAAGTGCGGTGGTTATTAGTGGAAGGTCCCGGATTCGATTCCCGGTAGGGGTTAACCGGTAGGATTTTTTCCCGGTAGGGGGTAACTCGGTGGTTGCTCTATTCAAATATTTGATATAATATACAATATTATGTCATGTATAAAAATATTTGAATTCCCGCACATTGCTGGAGCGCGCTGCAGGTGAAATCGGCACTTTTTTATCATTTACTAGCTGATGCCCGCGACTTAGTTCGCGTGGATGTAGTTTTTTAAAAATCCCGTGGGAACTCTTTGATTTTCCGGGATAAAAAGTAGCCTATGTGCTAATCCAGAGTATAATCTATCTCCATTCTAAATTTCAGCCCAATCCGTCCAGTAGTTTTAGCGTGAAGGAGTAACAAACATACACACACACACACACACACACACACACACATACAAACTTTCGCCTTTATAATAATAGTGTGAAGTGTGATATAATCATCAATTTTATTGTATAATTTTTTCAAGAGCATATTTTAACAGATTTTTTAAAACTTGTGTAAAGGCAAGTTGATTGTAGAATTTTGCTATAAAAGATTATTACCTTTAATTGCTTAAAACTCACCGAAACTCCGAAAATGTTAGAGACGCGTGGCCCGGATCGAACCCTGGGCCCCGTACCTATAGGAAACTTCGGTTTAACCTATTGGTTAAATTAATTAGTTAAATAAATATATAGACTGCGGTTATCTTCTATACACATAACAAGAGTGTATCGACTGAATGACTGATCTATCAACGCACAGCCTAAACCGCTGGGGTCAGGGTCGCAGTAAAAATACTGCGTGCGATTAAGATAAATTCAACCAGCGATGTTTTCAATAAAACAAACATAAATACAAAACAATTAATGACCTCTATTAACTGTAAGCAAGTAAATTACACTCAGGTATGCTACGCGACAAGACGCCCGTCTCGCGTTTTGATTCTAATAGTAGTAACAGACGATCGAACTGAACCACGAACGCGGTTCGTCGTCGTACCATGTTCGATCGTGTGGCGCACGGTAGCGGTTCGGCTGATTCGGAGCGTTTGCACATCGAACGCGGTGCGCTTCCGAACCGTACGATCGTGTGGACGGCGCACCGAACCATTTGTTGGTTCACTTGCTATTGTGCCGCACGCGCAACACGTAGCAACTTGTTCGCATCAAATATGGATTCGAAGCGCCAAGAAGATAACATTGTTTCGGAGAAAAGAGCTATTATAGAACTGTTGGAGTTGTATAAAGACTCATATGACTGTATTATTGTCTGTTTTTAAGATATAATTTTGCCCATTCTTTTTTCTTCTTCTTCTTTATGTAGGTAATGATAATGTAGCAACGATAGAATGCGATTTTAGCCTGTTTTAATAGAACAGGCGGCATATCGAGACGTGTTCACGCACTGCTAGTACAAGACAACTGGGCGGTTCGGGGTTCGGTGCGCTCATCTGTTTTGTCTCGGCCGAACGGGCGCACCGCACAGTTCGCTGGTTCGGCCGCACCAAATTCGATCGTCTGTTTAGCACTTAACATTAAACATCAGCTTGCACCCATTCATTACTACAAATATGTACGAATGGAACTAGATAATAGAAGATGTTTTTGTATAGTTGCATTATCAGGTTGAGATGTTAGGACTAGGATTATAGGTAGTGGCAAAGCTTATGCCTTTTGCCATAATATCAATTCACATTCGCCAGACCTTCAGCCCTCGCGATTTAGATAAGCAATACTACTGCAACATACATTGAGGAGTTGAAACCAGGACTTTACAGTTTATTGTACTTTCATGAAAATGTTTATATTATGCTAAGTTTCATAAGTATATTCCGGCACTTTAAGATGTGATAACGTGTGGCACAAGTTAACAGGGCTCTCTCCGTCACTCGCTTCATACAATCGTAGTTCCAATTTCATTTGAATATTAAGCAACCAAAGTCCATGAAATTTTGCAGACATATTCTAGAAACTAATATCTGTGTCTGTGGTGTTTTAGATTTTTCTAAAAATTTGTAGTTTTAAAATTACAGGGACTCAAAGATTTGTATGTGAATTTTTAAGACCGCGTAACATTGAAACCGAATATTTTAACGGAAATCTAGAAAACCACAGGCATAGATATTAGTTTCTAGAATATATCTGCAAAATTTCATGGACTTTGGTTGCTTAATATTCAAATACAATTGGAACTACGTTTGTATGAAGCGAGTGACGGAGAGCCCTCCTCTTAAGAAAGGTGGCTTTCTTAGCACAGGTATAGGCTATTATTTAAACCGAAATACTATAATTAACAATGCCGACTTTATTTTCCTTATACTTACGTCATTAAAATATTACGACACAAGATTGATAGATGTGAGAGCATAGCAGAGTTCATTTGTTGGCGCCTCATAACGTGCAAGCGAGGCGTGCGTTGCGCGACGTGCAAAAAATGTAGCAATTTTATGTTATAGAATCTAATTTACCACTAATTTTATTGATAGAACGAAATACATGCGTTCAGAGGGTTCCGTAGATTACGGTTTTGACATAGACAGATAGATAGATGAAGTCTTTATTATTGCACATAGTAACATGCACAAACGAAGAAAACAGAAAAAAACAATTGTGTGCAAAGGCGGCCTTATTGCTTAGAGCAATCTCTACCAGGCAACCTTTGCTGAAAGGAGAAGCTAGTTTTGAATAGTACTTAGTCGCAAAGAACATAGTAAATAACTATTTTATTTCATACAAGGACACATTCTTGCATTTATAACTTTCACACAAATCCTACCTTTTCGTGCTAATTTCCAAGGTCAACGCAAGTTTTTTTTTAACTTTATCTACGTTTAGGATTCATAAAAATCCGTTTAAAAAGTATTCTGTCGTGCTAAAAATGCGAGCTTTTTTTGAACCAAATTTTGTCAATACGGACGTCTGTCTGTTTCCATTATGCCATAACGGTGCCGGTTTTCCATTATGCGGTACGGAACCCTAAAAATGTACCGATCAAAGAGTAGAGCACTTTGTTTAATCGAATACAGTAAATCAGCAAATGAAGTTATAGGTATTTTATATGCATACCGCGTCTAAAGCGCAAGGCGCCTAGTCTGTTAATTTGTAAAACAGTAATGTGAACTAATTACTTACCTAGTATAAGGTAAACTTAGGCCTTGTTTATATCCCACTGCCGTACATTTGAAACATTATGTTTGTCTGTATGTCTGTTAGCTTTTCACGGACCAACTGGTGAACCAATTTTAATGGGTATGGAGATAGCTTACATCCCGGGGAAGGATATAGACTACTTTTTATCCCGGAAAATCAAAGAATTCCCACGGAATTTTTAAAAGCCCATCCGTTTAATATGAAATACTTATGTGAAATTCGGTACAGGGGTAGCTTACGTCCTGGAAATTTGCATAAACAATTTTTTATCCGGAAAAATCAAACAGTCCTCATGGTATTTTTGTAAACCTAAATCCAAACCTCACCGCACCGCACCGCAAGACATCGGGTGAGTTTCCATACTTATGTCGTCGACATTCCATCTGCACGCACAAAACGTTTTGCGTCTTCATTCCTCATACGCATGGCTAAGGTTTGGAATACTCTTCCGCGGTCTGTATTTCCTACCAATTACAATCCGGGTATCTTAAAAACAAGAGTGAATAGGCACCTTCTAGGTAAACGCGTCCCATCTTAGACCACATCAACACTTTCCATCAGGTGCGATTGTGGTCAAGCGCTTACCTATAGTGAATAAAAAAAAATCAACGGACGGACGTCATCTATTTTGTATAGGTATATACAGATATAGGTTACTTTTTATCCTGGAAAATTGAAAAGTTCCCACGGTATTTTTATAACCTAAATCCACCGGGACGAGTGCTACTTATTTTTAACCCACGACCCAAAAAGAGGGTTGTTATAAGTTTGACGTTTGTATCTGTGTATCTGTCTGTGGCATCGTAGCTCCTAAACTAATGAACCCATTTTAATTTAGTTTTTTCTTTGAAAGGTGGCTTGATCGAGAGTGTTCTTAGCTTCAATCTAAGAAAATCGGTTCAGCCGATTGAAAGTTATCAGCTTTTTTCTAGTTACTAAACCTTCACTTGTTGGGGGTGTTATAAATTTTTAAATAACAAGTGTGTTATTGTGATATTTTGTAAATGTAACAATTTTGTTTTTGATCTTGTAGGTATTAAATTATTATGGGGCTAATAATATGTTATAGGTACGTAGTTACCAAATCCCCTAACTAAACCAACAAAACAAAAAATCTAGTTAAAAATAATTGTGTATAATTGATTAATCTATTGTACATTTGCCTGGCGTTAGAAAGTGCGCGACCGTGTAGAGGATCTTCATTAAGGCTGTACTCGTAATTAGTAACAGGTTTGCGAAATCTGAGGTCGCAGTGAGCCCGGCTTTACAGTTAGCTCCCATACTCCACATAGGTCATCCAAAGGTAAGCAAACTGGGAACAACGTAAAAAACATTATAGAAACAAATGATTTATCATTTATATGATTTTTTATAAAGGCACCGAATCTTATTAAGTGTAAATTAAAAATTTTTAACACCCCCGACAAGTGAAGGTTACAGTAACTAGAAAAGAGCTGATAACTTTCAAACGGCTGAACTGATTTTGTTGGATTTAAGAACACTCTCGATCAAGCCACCTTTCAAACAAAAAAACTAAATTAAAATCGGTTTATTAGTTTAGGAGCTATGCCACAGACAGATACACAGATACACATGTCAAACTTATAATACCCCTCTAATTGGGTCGGGGATTAAAAGCATTACAGAAACTAAATGATTTATTTATAATTTATTATAACGGCACCGAATCTTATTGTGAAAATCAGTTTTACTCCTGTAAATGTAAGAACAGTGATTACGTTACTTTTGTCGTAAGTTATACGTAAGCTACTTACGTGAGTAAAATTTACACGTGTGTCCGCGGCCTAAATCCATATAATTTCTTATGTTTTATTTTTTTAAAGAATATTAGCCATGCTTAATCATGACTAATACTCCCCTTTCCCCTCCAATTAAGCGTAAAGCTTGTGCCAGAAGTGGGTACGACAATAGTGCAACGGGTGGGGTTTGAACCGCCGACCTTTCGGAATTCAGTCCGCTCCTTAACCGCTGAGCTATCGTGGCTCTAGTTGTCAGTTTCAGTTTCAGTAATTTCGTTTCGATTTTTGTTTCTCGGTAGAAAATTGTGCTACTAAGTTGGCT
This sequence comes from Maniola jurtina, assembly GCF_905333055.1. NCBI lineage: Eukaryota > Metazoa > Arthropoda > Insecta > Lepidoptera > Nymphalidae > Maniola > Maniola jurtina. The sequence continues at coordinate 14,025,567 of NC_060037.1, read as the reverse complement.
GTTAAATTACGATCAATATACAAGATAAAAAAATCAAGATTGCCAAGAAGCCTATTTATTCTCTGATGTTTATTCATATTATATTATATTTACTAGATAATGACCGCGACTTTGCCCACATTGATTTAGTTTCTTTAAAAATCCCGTGGGAACTGTTTGATTTCTCGGGATGAAAATAATTAACTATCTACATAATATATAATATGTATATCTAACTACAAGACGCAAGTTATCTTTGTACCTTTCGTCAAAATTGTTCAAACGGATGGACCGTAGAAAGCAGCAGACTGACAGACAGATATACTTTCGTATTTATGTTAGTAGGTATAGATGAAACTAGCAAACAATTGGTATTATAATAATGGATTGAATTAATGATATCCTGGTATTTAAAAATAATTTTCTGATAAAATAACAATAAAGATTAATATTGATAAAGCTGCTAAAACATGTATTAAGATTTTATTTCTTTTTTAAGTAAATATCATGTGGAGCATTCTTTAATTGGATATTTTATTAACTTGGAAGAATTTTTATTTCATTATACTTAATTTTTATATTCGGCAAGAGTTATTTTGATTAGATTTCGGTCATTTGATAGTAGAAGAGAAAATAAAAATTATATTTATTACTTAACTTTCAAACGGCTGAACCGATTTTCTGTAATTATAGCTAAGAACACTCTCGATCAAGCCACCTTTCAAACAAAAAAAAACTAAATTAAAATCGGTTCATTAGTTTAGGAGCTACAATGCCACAGACAGATACACAGATACACAGAATATACACACGTCAAACTAATAACACCCCTCTTTTTGGATTGGGGGTTAAAAATAGATATTCGTGATGCCGATACAACATTATAGAGTTTGAACTTCGCTTCTTCTCTGCTCCTATAATATGCCTCGAACAACTTTTTTAATTTTTTTCAAGAAAGAGTAAAAATAAAATATGAATTCTATCTACCATAGAGTAATCCTTAGTGACATTTAAAAGGATTTAACTTTCATAACCATTGTTAGATTAATTACCTAATTATTACTTACGGATAAAATGTCTACGATTTAAGAGAACGTAAAATCAATGTAAAAGTCTTCTAAAAATATAAAACGTTCATTGAATTTGATTAATCCGTTGCCTAAAATAAATGGTTTTTGTTTAAGCAATGGATTAAGGATGGAATAAAAAAAAAGTTATGAATGTCAACAGCAGCTCAAGTCTGCAAAAAAGTTCTAAAAAATGAAAAAAAGATGCTTAGAGACAAATTAGTATAAAGATTCCCAAAAGAGTTTCTGAATCATCATAAAATGAATACCAATTTATATAAACATTCTAAACTTTGGGAGATGGAATAAAAATAGTTTCAAGTGTTTACTTTAGGATTAAAATTAAGGCGTTTAATAAAACTTTTGTGTTAAGGATTAGTGTAACTATTGAGTTTCTTGTGCATATTTTTATAAACTACTAGCTGATGCCCGCGACTTCGCCCACGTGGATTTAGGTTTTTTGAGATCCCGCGGGAATTCTTCGATTTTCCGGGATAAAAGTAGCCTATGTGCTAATCCAGAATATTATCTATCTCCATTCTCAATTTCAGCCAAATCCATCAAGTAGTTTTTGCGTGAAGGAGTAACAAACATACACACACACACACACACATACAAACTTTCGCCTTTATAATATTAGTGTGCTAGTGTGACTAGCTGCTAGGTTAGCACGAATAGAGACTTACTAAGTATCTATTGTTCAGAAACATAGATATGTTTCAGAAATCAGCTTGTTCAGGACTCCATAATATTATTAGACCGATTTTTTTTCTTCATCATCATCAAATAATCAGTCTTTGGGCATCACATCATCAAATTAACCCATCACTGGGCCTCTAGAAAGGGAAGGGTTTTTGCCCTTAGTCCACCACGCTGGCCAAATGCGGATTGGCAGAGTTCACACTTTGAGAACATTATGGAGAACTGTCAGGCATACAGGTTTCCTTACGATGTTTTCCTTCACCGTTAGGGAAAGCGATATTTTTAAGCAATTTAAAAAATATCTAAGTACTAAATATAGCTAAGCTTTAAGAGTACAATTAGTGTAAATTAAAAATTTATAACACCCCCGACAAGTAAAGGTTTCAGTAACTAGAAAAGAGCTGATAACTTTCAAACGGCTGAACCGATTTTCTTGGATTAAAGCTAAGAGCACTCTCGATCAAAAGCCACCTTTCAAACAAAAATTAAAATCGGTTCACTAGTTTAGAAGCTACGATGCCACAGACGGATACACAGATACACACGTCAAACTTATAACACACCTCTTTTTGGGTCGGGGGTTGGTAAAATATGATTAAAAAATAGTCTTGTTCTTGCATTTTTCAAGAAGCTTTTTTATAGATTTGTATATTATGCTGCCAATCAATACTAATAAATAAAATTGGAGTGTCTGTCTGTAATTTCGAAATAACTACCACATATTAAGGTCATATGGTTATTTGAACGATACCATAACTGAATCACACGTTTTTAAAATTTTTGTCTGTCTGTCTGTTTGAAAAGGCTAATCTTCGGAACGGCTGAACCGATTTTAACGGGATTTTCACATGCAAGTAGAGGATTGACTAGGGTGTAACATAGGCTACTTTTTTAACCGACTTTCAAGAAGGGAGTTGTGTTTTTCTACCTATGTACACCGAAATCTCCGAGATTTCTGAACCGATTTGGGTCATTTCTTTTTTAATCGATAGAGGAACTTTGCGACATTGTTTCATAATGGATTCCAACTCCTCAATCCTGATGCTGCAGGGGATCTGACCAATCCACGCGGGCGAAGCTGCGGGCATCAGCTAGTATTAAAATATACAGAACTAATGTATTGTTAAACAATTCAAAACCAATAGTTTACATAGCAATGTGATATGTGATAAATCCAATGAGAACTAGATCTGATAGGAATGCAAATTAGTGAATCATAATAATCGTTTTAACAAAACTGGAGCGATTTCAAAAGGTCGATGCATTAGTCCTTGTACACACTTGATCCAACGCCATATTTTTTTAATTCGTTTGATATGTTCGTATGTTGTTATTCCATCGAAATTTAGAACAGATTTTTTGACTACAATCAATAATTGTCTGTTACTGACAAATCTGCACTGGGCCAGTGTGGCAGACTGCGGTTTAGACCCTTCTCATTCTGACGAGAAACCCGTCCTCTGTAGTGGGCCGGCGATGGGTTGATCATGATGATTTTTATGACAGTGTTTTACCTACACTTTAAGGAAATTTTTAAGTAATTTTGAAATACATATCAAAAATTACGGAACCGACAGGATTCGAACCTGCGTCTTCTGAGTTCGTGGCTTACTGGCAATAGGCAAAACCACCGTGGCTTAGTGGTCAGAGCGTCAAGTGCGTACCCGTGCCTGTATAATGTGTACCTACCTTTACAATTGTTTTGTGACCAGCAAAAGGTCAGTGTGCGCTCATTCTTATTTTAGCGAAATAATATTCAAACAGTAAGCAATTTAATTTTATTAACATCTAGTTTGTGGTCTTATTAGTGGGAGGTCCCGGGTACCCGGCAGGGTTTGGAATTTTTTAATTTCTAAAACTCTGGTCTGGCCTGGTGGAAGACTTCGGCCGTGGCTATAGTTACCACCCTACCGGCAAAACCGTGCCGCCAAGCGATTTAGCGTTCCGGTACGATGACGTGTAGAAGCCAAAGGGATAGGCTTAGTGAAAAACTGCCATAACCCTTCAAGGTTAACCCGCTTCCATCTTAGATTGCATCATCACTTACCAACAAGTGAGATTGCAGTCAATCGCTAAGCTTGTACCTTAATAAAAAGAAAATGGTCGAGAACTATCATGGGCCTCATAAAAAAGCTCAGTCTCACTCAGCGGGCGATAGAGAGGAGAGACCTATGCGTGGTGTTTCTCTATGTGATCAAATCAGAAATTAGGAGACCCGTGGGAAATGCCGGGAAACCGACATAACGAGTTGCGAAGCTGAAGTTATGGCTCTCAAAACATGATATGACAGAACCTCAATAGCTCAACGGCTGAGAAGCGGACTGAATACCGAAAGGTCGGTGGTTGCACTATTGTCGTACCTACGCCTAGCACAAGCTTTACGCTTAGTTGAAGGGGAAAGGGGAATATTAGTCATGTCTAATATTCTTTAAAAAACTAAAAAACATGGTTATGGAAAAACTTGAATATCAAGATTTTCCAAAATTATCTTTTTTTATTTTTCACCACAGGATATAATATATAGGTAGGTACCTATACAGTTTTTTTTAGCAAATATTTTCTTCTTTACCGAATTTTCACCGATTCACCAAAAAGAGAAACACCAATTTTGATTCTCATTTGAATTGATGGCAGTTTTTAATCACCACACTAATCTTTGACGATTTAAAAGATAATTTTTATGTCGAAATGCATATGTATTAGAGCGGTCATAACAAACTAAGCTAAGCTGATTTTGATGTAAATTTTTACACTCAATCTCCGTATTTGAGGTAGCGTGAAGCGAGAGTACTTTGCCCACAGGTGGTCGTGGGTATATTTATTGGGAAATTATAATTGAATGGGAAACGTATTAGTGAAATCGTAGACTGACGCAAGCGTTCTATAAAAGAATACCGGCTTTACTGCAACAGGCAAATCTACCGGACAAATTGGTCAAGTGATCAGTTCGGAAATAATATATCCATGTATGCAGGAACTGTTCATGCCTTGTATCAAAAAGAAGTACCTAGGTAGATATAGACAGATATAAGTTAGTACATGTTATGCATCGAATAATTTGTCTATGGTATAGTATTATTAGTGTATGTTGTTATATTTGTTATGTATTGCATCGTAGTGACACGTAATTTTTCTGTTAATATTGTTAAAAGGCATATCAGAAGCATATCACAAGCATAATAATTTATAAGAATTAGTATTTCCTACTTCTTTAATATAATAAAGTCCTTAATCTAAGGTCACTAGCTATTATGACGGCTTGGCGGGTAGAGCCGCCGTATTGATACTTAAAAAGTGAAACGTAGGTATTGATAGAACTCAAAAATATATAGGTGACAGAATTAATATAAATAATTAATTAATTTACTATTAATCAATAATTAATTAATATTTTGATATGCCATGTGTTGGTCACATTTAAATAATCACAGTTTCGGTGAGATATGGACCAGTTTCGTGTTTAAATTAAAATTTTCTTCTGTATCCATACCATTTCTAGTAAATATTATTAACTGACTACTATAGTAACTATAGGCTATAGGCCATAATATGAGCTTTATTCTTTATTATCTATATTTCATCTAAAACAGTCACAGCGTAACCAAAAGGGGTCCAACCCCGCTCTCATTTCGGACGATTACCCTTCATTACAACGACACAATGACTACAAAATACACAAAAAAATATTTATAAGGAAGCGTACAAACAAACCGGTACACACAATGCACTACAAAAACACACTACTTAAAATTGATACACTTCTGGTACAGGGGCTACGAGTGCATTATTTGAATATTATATTTTCGCCACTCCAACAAAACAAAGACGCACAGACCAGAAGTCAATTGCATTATGATTTTTTTTATTAACAGGGCTCTCTCCGTCACTCGTTTCATACAATCGTAGTTCCAATTTCATTTGAATATTAAGCATCCATAGTCCATGAAATTTTGCAGAAATATTCTAGAAACTAATATCTGTGTCTGTGGTGTTTTAGATTTTTCTAAAAATATGTAGTTTTAAAATTACAGGGGCTCAAAGATTTGTATGTAAATTTTTAAGACCGCCTAACTTTGAAACCGAATATTTTAACAGAAATCTGGAAAACCACAGACATAGATATTTGTTTCTAGAATATGTCTGCAAAATTTCATGGACTTTGGTTGCTTAATATTCAAATGAAATTGGAACTACGATTGTATGAAGCGAGTGACGGAGAGAGCCCTGTTAAGCGTACCCGTAATGTTATCAAAACTGGTTGCGTAATAAATTCTTAGAGACAATGCACTTGATGTATGTACAGATTATGCGTGTTTTTATGGGAACTGTTTTTGGGGTGACAACTGACAAGTTATTTTGGCCGCTCGTTATTTATGCTTCCTTGCAAGTTACATGGGCTCAGTGATACAATATTTAAGCTTTCTCCGCATCTTGGTGTCACAGTTCGTACGGTAACGTACGTTCGTACGGGCTCTTCTCAGACTTGGGCGCGTTTGGAACCCTCGTAGCTTTAGTTTTAAGTAACGTAATTAATTATCACCACTATATCGTACAAGTTTAACAATTTCGACCATCAAAAGAAGTACAATTGTACCTACTTTGAATAAATGATTTTGACTTTGACTTTGACTTTTGTAACTTGCTTTTTAAGAGAAGTTTCCTTAGCGCGTTCCCCTGGTTCATGCAAAGGTAGTTAGGTTCTTTGGATATTAACCACACCACCCACCGAAACACAAGACGTCGAGATTCCATTCTTATGTCGTCAACATTCCATCTACACGCACAAAACGTTTTACATGATCATTCTCATCGTAGTGCTAAGATTTTGAATAGGTACTCTTCCGCGATCTGTGTTTCCTACCAATTAAAATCCAGTTATCTTTAAAACAAGAGTGAATAGACATTTTCTAGGTAAACGCGCCCTATCTTAGGCCACATCATCACTTTCCATCAGGTGTGATTGTGGTTAAGCGCTTGTCTATACTAATGAATAAAAAAAACTCAATGTAATTTTGGAGACACGTTCTAAAACTACCTAACATGTCTTTGGTTTAATCGAGGTATGCGTATGACATAAAATAGTCAGTCAGTAAGTGAATCAGTCAGTCACCTTCTCATCCATACTATCCATACTAATATTATAAATGCGAAAGTGTGTCCGTCCGTCTGTCTGTCTGTCTGCTACGTTTTCATGGTCCAACCACTGAACCGATTTTAATGTTTGGTACAGACTTGGGATACATCCCGGGAAGGACATAGGCTACTTTTCATCCCGGAAAATCAAAGAGTTCCTACAGGATTAAAAAAAACCGATATTCACGCGGGCGAAGCCTTGGGCATCCTCTAGTTTTATATATTAATTAGATTTTGTCCATATCATTCCATTCCATTGACGCCAGATCCGACCAAAAGGTACCTAGGTACAAAGTTTTTATTATTCACACACCAACCATTTTATAGAAACACAAAACATTCTTTACACAGAGTAATGATCTGAATATTTGACATTTGACAAAATACACAATGACATGACAAAAATGTGAACTATTACAAAGATTTATTGAAAATTACACAGCCGTGACCAAACGCTATCACTTCATGTCATTTTGTAACAGAATGCATTGCCTGGTTTACTTTTCTTGAATATCGCCTATTGTGAATACTTGATGCGTTTGATCGGCGTATGACATGTATAACGACTTCGAATCCCGTAAAAAATTGGACTTGATATAATTTTTTTTTTGCCACGTTCCACTTTCTGTTTATCGTTTTTTTTTGGACTTTTATTCAGATACTAGCCGGTGCCCGCGACTTCGCCCGTGTGGATTTAGGTTTTTTGAAATCCCGTGGGAACTCTTTGATTTTCCGGGATAAAAAGTAGCCTATGTGGTAATCCAGGACATTATCTATCTCCATTCCAAATTTCAGCCAAATCGGTGTAGTAGTTTTTGCGTGAAGGAGTAACAAACATACACACACACACACATGCACACAAACTTTCGGCTTTATTATATTACTAGCTGATACCCGCGACTTCGTTCGCGTGGATGTAGGTTTTTTAAAATTCCCGTGGAAATTCTTTGATTTTCCGGGATAAAAAGTAGCCTATGTGCAAATCCAGGCTATAATCTATCCAATAGTTTTTGGGTGAAGGACAAACAAACATACACACATACACACACACATACAAACTTTCGCCTTTATAATATTAGTGTGATTATGACAGTGTGACAAGTTAGCCCTTGACTGCAATCTCACATGGTGATAAGTGATGATGCAGCCTAAGATGGAAGCGGGCTAACAACTAGGTATAACATGAACAATACAATGAATGAAATCTAAAAAAATAAGCTTTGCACTTTTTTTAATATTCACCTGTACCAAATCTTAAATGTCATGTCGATAAAAAATGCACAAGTTTAATATTAACTGAACCTATAATAATTATTATTATCATTGCTTATTTTAATTTAGGGCAATAAAAGAATAGCCAATTGCCTAATTGACATTTTAAAATCTTCGTTAAATACATTGTAGATCGAATCATTGGACTGGAATTTTTATTTCAACTCATTGCCCTATATTATACCTATTTACCTACCAGGAACTCTATAATATTATAAGTACCTTCTATTCTGAGTCGTATCACAGGTCGTATTCCTCATTGCTGAGAGTCTAGACCCCTTTCCATTCAACTTATAATGTTAGCAGTTCCCTTGGATGGTGGGTGGTGACGCGGTGGGTTCCCAGATTCTTCCGCATACAGCTTAGAGAACGAAATTTCTCAAACCAGAATGAACACACGCCAACAAAGCGGCAGACAAAAATAATGCTATACGTAGTATAATGAACAGAAATTAACCTTATACCTCGCGTAATTAAATTTGATTTGTATATCAATTACATTATTTCGAATCATTACGCTTGTAAACAATTTTAGTTTACGGTTAACTAAAAGCGAAAGTAAGAATTTACAATAAGGTAGAGTTTTCACTGAAGCGAAAACGTGCGGAGAAAAGAGTGAATAGAGGTAGGTGTTTCACTGAAAGAGTGGGTTAGACAAGAGTTAGAACGAACTGCGGAATGTCAGCAACCAGATACAATCATTAGAGTGAGGGAATTCTTGGAACTAAATCGATGATATGTCAAATATTAGTGTGTATGGGTGACGTGAAATCAAAGAAAACAGGCTATTCATAGGCTACCTAGCGTCAATGTAGGTAACATTTGACGCCTGCCAGTGACGTCGAAGCTTCGATGTTTTGTTACAAGTTCCTTAATTGTCATGAACTGTGAAAATGTTTCCGTACAGTTTTTTTAGGATTATGATTTAGGACTTACTTACTTACTCTACTTACTCTCTTTTTAAAAATAAATAAAAGACCAATTTTTTCGCAAAGTCAAAGCAATTTTTAAGTATCAGCTGATTTTCGCCGAAACCAGTGCCATAATTGGCCGAAACCGTAACGGGTCGGTTATAAATTTTGGTCTATTTTCACACATTGTGTGGATCGGTTATAAATTTTGGTCTATTTTCGCACATTTTGTAATCTCTCCACTTATCACTCAATGGAACCGCGCCCTAAATCTAAGTTGATCTTGTTCGACCTTTTCCCACATATAAAACTGAAATTACAGGTTATTAGCGTACTTAGAAGCCGATTAGTGTTTAATGGTGTGTTCTACACTGAGCTCAATTTCAATTGTGTTAAGTATCTTTTATTATCACTTTTTATTTGATGCAAGAGATTACTCGTATAATAGATTTTTATCATCATCATTATCATTTAAAAAACATCGTCGAAGTCGGCCCACCACTGATGACGGATTTCCTCTCAGAATGAGAAAGCTTTAGGCCATGGTCCATAACATTTAATGTAGCAATAAAAGTGTTGATATTAGTTAACAAAAACTTAAAAGGCTGTACTAGGTATCACTGAATTTTAACACATCTACCTTACAACCACCACCTTAGACTGCAGCATCACCTACCATCAGGTGAGATCGTAGTTACGGGCTAGCTGGAAATCGAGTTGAAACAACATAGATAGGGAATAGCTTAGAAAAAATTTGTAGTTTTATAATAACTAAGCTCTATTTTTGTCCATGATGTCTTTTTAACCCCCGACCCAAAAAGAGGGGTGTTATAAGTTTGACGTGTGTATCTGTGTATCTGTGTATCTGTCTGTGGCATCGTAGCTCCTAAACTAATGAACCGATTCTAATTTAGTTTTTTATTTTATTTTAAAGGTGGCTTGATCGAGAGTGTTCTTAGCTATAATCCAAGAAAATCGGTTCAGCCGTTTGAAAGTTATCAGCTCTTTTCTAGTTATTACTGTAACCTTCACTTGTTAGGGGTGTTATAAATTTTTAATTTACACTTGTTATTACAGTGTTCAAAGATAACTTTAGCAAGCCAAGTTGTTTTGATATAAAACTGTCCATCTCATTCCTAATTCCGATCCGTCCAGATGGAGGGGATCTGTGGTCCAGTAGTTTAACTTAAGCTTTGCGTTTGTTGATAGACCAGTCAGTCAGTTAGTCAGTGAGTTTTCCTTTTATATATTTAGATACCTAGTTATATCAAATTTATTGTAATACAAACTATAATTAATTTAATACACAAAGTTTAAAGTGAAACATGCCGATTATTTGATCCAATCGATAATAACATTAAAGAATCGATCGTTTCACGTTTATAGCTCCTTAATGAGGAATAACTTTTTGAACGGGCCTAAATGTTTGATGAAAATTAAATAATCACGATTCAAATATTCTATTATTAATAATAATAACGGGAAGTAACATTTTTTATTTTCTTTTTATTCTGAGATAGGCTTATCTATCAGGCATGCAGGTTTCCTCGTCATGTTTTCCTTCAAGTTAAAGCAAGTGATGTTTAATTGCTTAAAATGCACAAAGCTCCAAAAAATTAGAGGTGCATGCCCGGGATCGAACCCTCGATCTCCTAAATAGGTGGACGTCTTTACCATTATGCTACTACGGCTTTTTAGGTTTCTGTAACTCGAAAGGAAAAACAGAACCCTTATAGGATCACGACAGAGCTGGCTTTACCTGTACATTCTAAATCAGATGTTTATTTATTTTTATGTATAATAGTTTTTGATTTATCGTGCAAAATGTTGGAAAAATACCCGAGTACGGAACCCTCAGTGCGCGAGTCTGACTCGCACTTGGCCGGTTTTTTTACACAGAACACAGTAAGCTACTTTAAAACACCAAGGTAACAATAAATAACACAATCTTTTAACATTTATCATAAGAGCACGTATTCTTATGCGACCGAAAAATAAAAATCCGACGCAAGGAAGACATAATCATTAATCCTTGCGAATAAACGGTATGCCCGATGTGTATCACTTTTTATCCCCGTTATCCCCACAACAATGGGGACAAAGTTATTGTTACATCAGAAGTTTACCAACAGTGCTCTGCCACATGATTAATTTTACAAGTACCCCTTATTGTATGTGTGTTTTGTGATTATCAAAAGCTTTATATCCGTGATAATGTAAAATTTTTGGCACTTATTGCTATAAAAATAGAAACTATTTTTGGTAGTTTGATGTGTTGCTATTGTTGTCGCCAAAATATGATAAGCGTTTGTGTAGAATTTGAATAGTAGGAGCTAAAGCGAATTCGGTCGTTAGGTTGTCTCTTATCTTTTACTTTGCGTAGATTTTTAGTACAATTTAATTTACCAGAAAAAAAAACCCCTTCTTAATCACACTTCACACTAATATTATAAAGGCGAAAGTTTGTATGTGTGTGTGTGTGTGTGTGTGTATGTTTGTTACTCCTTCACGCAAAAACTACTAGACGGATTTGGCTGAAATTCAGAATGGAGATATATAATATCCTGGATTAGCACATAGGCTACTTTTTATCCCGGCAAACCAAAGAGTTCCCACGGGATTTCGAAAAACCTAAATCCACGCGGACGAAGTCGCGGGCGTCAGCTAGTAGCTCATATTATAGTGTCCGATAGAATTTTCCCCCAGTTAAGTATATTAAAACTTTACAGTTCTGGAGCTTAAATATGTAAGTACTAGCGACCCGCCCCGGCTTCGCACGGGTGGACATTTATTTTTTCTATTTTCCGGGATAAAATATAGCCTATACGGATTCGGAAGAATCCCTCTAAGTAATGGTAAAAGAAATTTTGAAATCGGTCCAGTAGTTTTTGAGCCTATTCAATACAACATACAAAAATACAAAAATACAAAGGTTTCCTCTTTATAATATTAGTATAGATAGTAGAATAGTTTCTGTGGATCGTAGAGCGATGACGTGAAGTATGGAATGCCTACGCATTGGTGTCGATACAGCTTGAGTCAGTGTTTCGGTAGTGGGCGCAACCGTGAGAAAATAAATGTTCTACATTTATATTGCATATAAAATGGAAGAAATGTCGTCGTTTCACTCCGTTGCATAGTTCCTTTCCACTCTATTTATAGTCATGTATATTAAATTAGAGATTAGCTTATAAATAAGGAGTGATATTATGGGCACATTTCCTCTTATGCTCCAGATAGGGTTATAAAAACATTATAAGACTATTTTAATCGTAATACAGGCTTTAATAGTCGCTTGCATGAGTGTCTTATTAAATATTTTTAATAAGAATTACTTAGCTACATGATGTAATGTTATGAAAAAAGTTGATCGCACATTATATAGAGCCTACACTTTACATAACCAAAGTCTGAGTGATTTAAACCCATACAATTGGGGAATTTATGCAAGAGACCTATATTCAACACTGAACATGATAAAAGAGCTATTCTATATTATATACTAGAGGATGCCCGCGACTTCGTCCGCGTGGATTAAGGGTTTAAAGATCCCGTGGGAACTGTTTGATTTTCCGGGATAAAAAGTTGCCTATGTCAATTACAGGGACGCAAGCTACCTTGGTACCAAATTTCATACAAATCGGTTTAGCGAATGGATTTTTAGGAATCCCGTGGGAACTCTTTGATTTTCCGGGATAAAAAGTTGCCTATGTCCGTCCCCGGGACATAAGCTGACCCTGTACCAAATTTCGTCAAAATAGGTTAAACTGTAGGGCCGTGAAAAGGTAGCAGACAGACAGACAGACAAACTTTCACATTTATAATAATAGTATGGATGGATTATATTCGAGTAAGTATATTATTCTTTTAAATAGTTAAATAAATTAATAATTAAGCAAGTAATTCGATTCCAAACATTTCTTGAAGTTTATCGTAATTACATAAATATTGTGATTATTTTTTCTATGGGATTTTTTATTACGTAATTTGATTTTTGAAATCTGAAGCCTTTTTTAAAGTCATACGTAGGTATATAGCTACTAATATTATAAATTCGCAAGTGTTTGATTTGTCCTTCAACCAAGCCGCAACGAAGCAATGCAATGACGTGATTTCTTGGATAGTTATCGTTAAAGATTTGAAGAGTGGTCTTTGAGTTCCTGGGATAAAAAGTAACTTTTACTTTTATCCCAGGAAATCAAATACTTCCCACGGGATTTTTCTAAACCACTTGGAGAAATCGTTGGCATAATCTAGTTCTAGTGTACACTTGCCTTTACACAAGTTCAAAAAATCTATTAAAAATATGCTCCTGAGAAAAGCATATTATACAATCGAAGATTATGTAAATGATAAAAGACCTGCAATTCGCTCCAGCAATGCGCGGGACTTCAATTGCTTTTATACATGGCATAAAATTGTATATCAAATCTTTGAAAAGAGCAACCGCCGAGTTTCTTGCTGGTTTTTCTCGGTAGGAAAGGCATTCCGAACCAGCGGTAGATGCTTTTGACGATTCAAAAGAACTTGTAAAAGTCTAATTGAATAAAAATATTTTGAATTTGAATTTAAAAATAATGTTTTGCCAGAAAGTTTACTTACATTTTGATTCTTTACAAAAATAGGGCAACAAAGTATCAAAAGCATCCGTATGTATTTAAGTATCCATTAAGGATCCCTATCATTAGTCACTCTAAGGATTTGCGCGTCAGTTGCACAAAAACAGTTGACGCAAACAAATTGAATATTCCCACATAAGAAGGTGAAAATCCTAAGGCAAATACGGGATCGAGTTGATAATAAATGATCTTTCTGACGACACGATTATAGCCTTTATTACTAGAACTATTGATGCTACAGTTGCTTGTACAAATTCTGATATCGTTAAGGAAGAAAGCATTAAAGTTTAAAATCAAAATGAAATTTCCTGTGATCTACTCAAAAGAATGGGCGATTCGCATATTGTGTTCTTTTTAGGGTTTCATACCTGAAAAGGAATAACGAAACCCTTGTAGAACCACTTTGTTGTCTGTCTGTCCGTCTGTCGGGTCTGTCAAGAAAACCTATAGGGTACGTCCCGTTGATCTAGACTCATGAAAGGCAGGTATGCAGGTCTTATACTTTTTGGTTACATCACAAAAAGAAAATTAAATGTGTTCATGAACAAATAATAATTTCAATTTTCAAAGTAAACTACACCAAGTGGCATATCATACGGAAGGGCTTTAGCAGTACATTCTAAAACAGATTTTCATTTATTTTTATGCATTAAAATTTTGATTTATCGTGCAAAATATCGAAAAAAATAACCCGAGTACGGAACCCTCGGTGCGCGAGTCTCGCACTTGGCCGGTTTTTGATTAATGATGTTACTCTCGAACTATCACCGAAACTGGAGGAAGCAGGACAATATTGTCAGTATAATACAATCGTGTGACACAAAGACAATTTTTGTGCACTTGGTTGTCTAAAAATACTACAGCTAACCTCTTTATAACTGGTGAATAAGGTTGAGAATGTAATGATTCTAGTAATTTGGGAATGTAATGTTGAAATTGTTTTGGTGTTAATAAAAAGTTGACTAATGTCTTTGGATTCGGGATCAAATATTCATGCATTTTTTTTCAAGTTGGCGACTCGTTTTGTTACACTTAACGCTTTTTACTGTAACTTTGTAAGCATCTGTTTAATGATATAACGACGCCCTTTGTGTGTGTCCTACTGTTATTGAATTGGATCCTGTTTGTTTGTTTATGATTTTTAGTTGACATGGTTAACTTACTAGGTACATAGTTATCAGGGATAATTTTACCAAAGTTTACCTCTCTGGTGTAGTGGTAAACGCTGTGGTCTTTTTAGTGGGAGGTCCCGGGTTCGATTCCCGGCAGGGGTTTAGAATTTATAATTTCTGAATTTCTGGTCTGTTGGGAGGCTTCGGTCGTGGCTAGTTGCCACCCTACCGGCAAAGCCGTGCCATCACACGATTTAGCGTTGCGGTACGATGCCGTGTAGAAACCAAAGAGTTATATTACACTAGCTGATACCCGCGACTTCGTTCGCGTGGATGTAGGTTTTTTAAAATTCCCGTGGAAACGCTTTGATTTTCCGGGATAAAAAGTAGCTTATGTGCTAATCCAGGGTATAATCTATCTCCATTCTAAATTTCAGCCCAATCTGTCCAGTAGTTTTTGCGTGAAGGAGTAACAAACATACACACACACACATACAAACTTTCTCCTTTATAATATTAGTGTGATGGGTTTAATAGAAAACTGCCATGTAAATTCCAGGTTAGCCCGCTTCCATCTTGACTGTATCATTACTTATCACTGTGAGGTGAGATTGTAGTTAAGGGCTAACTTGTATCTGAATTAAAAAAAAGTACTTTACTCACTAGTAATTTAATGTCGAATTATCTCATACGAACCTGTTTCTAAATTGTTACAGTTCACAGCAGATATCGATTTATACTATCACCAAAGTAATAAGTAATTAATAAATAGTAATTTCAATGTCGCAGAATAGATAAATTTAATCGATATCTACTCACATTTATTCTCTATCTTATAAATCAACCCTAATCTATATTGCAAGTGAATTGCTATGGCCCAGCGATATAAATGTTTTACTAGATGCAGCGCTATAATATGTTCCAACGAACATCGGTGTCCGCACTTCTGTCAATCATAATCCTCTTTAGACGCAGTACATTTCTACGTACAGTTAACAGTCGTAAGTCGTTTAGCATCTTGATGATCATATTCGCGTGACACGGTTATGCACATGCGTTAGGAGTGTGTGGCGTGTTTATTGAAAAAGGTCATAACACGACAGGTTTTTGACACAATAGTTTCGCGGAATTGCTACTCGAATTCCCAGGTCGATCGTACATAAATAAGTTAGAACAGACTACAGGTACTAAAGCCACCTATGCCTACTCAAATGTAATAACGTGAATAATAAATATTTAGAGCTTTTTAAATTGAAAATTTCACAGTAAAACGTATAGCTAGCCTTATCTAATTACTGTACAAATCATGCCCGCGTGGACTAGTTCCAAGAATACTGGCTGCATTTCCACGCCTCTTTGGCGTAGTGGTAAACTCTGTGGTCTTATTAGTGGGAGGTCCCGGGTTCGATTCCCAGCAGAGGTTTGGAATTTTATAGTTTCTAAAGTTTGCTTCGGCTGAGGCTAGTTACCACCCTACGGGTAAAGGCGCCGCCAAGCGACTTAGCGTTTCGGTACGATGTGTGTAGAAACCAAAGGAGTATGGGTTTGATAAAAACTGCCATACCCCCACCAAGTTAGCTCGCTTCCATTTTAGACTGCATCATCACTTACCACCAGGTGAGATTGCAGACAAGGGCTAACTTATATCTGAATAAAACAAACAATGAAGCGCCGCATCTAGCGAAACATTCATATCCCATCAAAAACATAAATGTGAAAAAAGTGCCAAGTTCGATAGAGAAAATGAGAGATTGTAAGCTTCGCCGATAAAAGGTAAGCTTCGCCGACAAAAGCATTGATATCTGAATAGGTGCCAAGTTCTTATAGGTCTTTATATCATTCCTACAAGAATGTACAAGAAACTTTGATCGTATTAAAATATTATTTTATGTTATTGAGTACATATAACTTGGCAAGTTTTAAAAGTCAGTACATCACATTTTATGTTTAACATAAAATTTAGTTTAAGTTTAGGAATGTATTGGCGAATATCAAAACTTGCTAAGTGTACTATATTTTACATTAAACATTAAATGTAATTAACCGACTATTAAAACTTGCCAAGTTATATGTACTCAATAACATAAAATAATATTTTAAAACGATCAAAGTTTCTTGTACATTCTTGTAGGAATGATATAAAGACCTATAAGAACTTGGCACCTATTCAGATATCAATGCTTTTGTCGGCGAAGCTTACCTTTTATCGGCGAAGCTTACAATCTCTCATTTTCTCTATCGAACTTGGCACTTTTTTCACATTTATGTTTTTGATGGGATATCATCAATTTTTGTTAAGTTAATTTCTCTTCATTTATTAGGATTATCCTATACCTGTAAATTTTTGCGTGATTGAAAAAGCTTGCAGCTATGCAACTTCGCTTAGTCACTTATCAAGAGTGTTCATAGCTATAATCTAAGAAAATGTGTTCAGCCGTTTGAAGATTAGCGACTCTTTTTTTTCTAGTTTTCTTATTAGAATAATAAAACCGGTTAATATCTACTATCCGAGTAATACATATTAGTATTCACTATTCAGCCAAATTCTAATAAGGCGATGTATTGGCATGGTAATGCGTAATGTGTATACTTAATATAACATTATACGAATCATTTAAAGCTATTTTCAACCCCCTGATAACACAGAAATACTTAAACCTAAACACGTACAACTTTGCATATCAGGTAAAACTTTTTGAATACTTAGAATCTAAAATTACATGAAAGTAGTTTACATAAACTGTTTTTCAACACAAGTGTCCACTTACTAGTTATACATTAGAAGTTGATTCTCTTCACCGTTAAAGAGAGCGATATTTAATTGCTTAAAATACGCATAACTTCGGAAAGTTAGAGGTGCGTGTCCGGGAACAAACCCTGGACCCCAGACCTAAAGAGCAGGCCGACGTCTCAACCACTACTACCACTTTGTAAAGTTAATTAATATTTATTTATTAAATTAAAACAATAATGTGTACAGTACCTACCTAAGTACTAATCAGTAAATGTTTTTGAAGTTCATGGGATACAATTTTTATTATTAAAACAACATAATATTGCAAATATTTTGGTGTCGAGTCAGCTGACATACCACCATGCTGCAAGAAAGTGGCCCATGTGCACTATTGTTTCTAAGCTACCTGCTTTTTTTCATCGTTTTGCCCCATTGAAGATCTTTGTTTTCGATACAGAATAATGGCACGGTAATGGTATGTAATATTACCGTGATAATGGTGCCTAATTTGTAATTTCTGAACGAGAAGTGGTGCGATATTGTTTCAAAACTAGGTATAGTAGTACCGGCCGGTTCGGAGTTAAAAGCCATAAAAGTTAACTAATTAGGTAAAATATTCCAAAAGATCATAAGTCGGTACGTACCCATTCCAAACGCTAACTTAACTGTTTACGCTAAGGTTTAAAGTCAAATGCCGTCATGAATAATTACAACAGATTTACTTAATACTAGCTGTGCCCGCGACTTCGTTCGCGTGGAATAGCTCTCAGCGCGCTTTATATAGCCACGGACGCTCAGGTGCGAGGAGTGTAGTACGTACTCTGTACGTTAAAAATGTTCGCCGTGGTTCTTTAAATTGACATAACTTTTTTATTTATGAACCGATTGACATGAAATAAACACTAAATGTTAAGTGAAGCTTACTACAATATATTAGTGAAAACCGTATCTAAATCGAATAAGCCGTTTCTGATATTAGCGTGCACAAACACACAGACAAACAGACAAACAGACAAAAAAAATATTAATTACAATTTCGGGTTCGGCATCGATATAATAACAACCCCTGCTACTTTTTTTTTATATATTTCCATTGTACAGACACCACTTTTCTACAATTTTATTATATGTATAGATTTTACAACAGGTTTGCGACAAGTGACGGAACTCCAAAGTCCGGAAATCCCGATCAGTCCTTCTTCCTTTAGAAGTGATAAAATAACCACCTGTTTACACCTACCTAAACTTCAATTAAAAATTATTATGTTTATCTTGTTATTTGTTTCATTATTATTATAAGTAATGTGCCTTATGTGCAGTTATGATAGTGCAATTTGAAAAATACATCTATTTGACAACCCTATGCAGTCGTAGAATTTCTTTGTTTGCGGGAAAGGTAATAAATTTTTAGCTTTAACAAGTAGTCGTTAGGCTGAGTTTTACTCGACCGCATTAGGGCTTATGACCGTTCATAATATAAAACACTATTGTTAAAAAGTTTTATTCCTATTAGCTCTTAACCGGCCGGTACGACTATACCTGTTTTTAATTTTTAACGTTTCGCTGTCCAGCAACAAGCCATGTGATTTCTAAAAAGGTCACTAACAACAAGTGGAAAACTTGAAATATCACGTTATTTACGAGTACGAGTTGCTTCGTGGCACCAGTGCTGCCGAAACAGCTCGAAGGATTAATGACGTGTATGGCGGTGGTTTCGCAAAAGAAAACATAGTGCGTTTTTGATTCCAACGTTTTTGATCTGGAAATTTTGACCTGCAGAATAAGCCCCGGTGACGACCGGAGACCAAAGTAGATAATGAAGAATTGAAGGGTTTGGTGGACTAGTACCAGTGTCGTTCACTACAGCTTTCTTAAACTGGCCAGACGATTACGGTGGAGGTCTATTGTCAGCAACTGCAAACCATGATGGAAAAGCTAGCTGCCACACAACTGAGGCTGGTCAATCGCTCTAGGCCACTGCTGCTTCAGGACAACGCTAGACCACACAACAGACGGCTACCCAATTAGAGGAGCTTCAATTGGAATGTCTAAGATATCCACCGTACCTACTCCCCGGACCTTGCCCCAATAGATTACCATTTTTTTAGAAATTTTGATAACTTCTTATATATGGAAAAAATTCAACTCCGATGGGGCAGTCCAAAGCGCCTTCAAAGATTTTATTGATTCCCTTCCGAATGGTTTTATGACATGGCAAAAGTGCATAGACAGCAATGGTATATACTTTGATTAAATAAATATATTATATTTAAAAAAATCGACTTTTTGTTCTTCCCTTACAAAACGCCAATTTCATATGTAAGGACCTAATATCATACTATATGCCCGTGCAAAGCCGAGCAAAACCGAGGCAGGTCACTAGCATACATTAATATGTAGTTATAATGTTATGTTACTTGCTTTGGAAGTTAATGACCCATCACAATCCATATTAAAAAGCGAATATTTCTTTGTTGATTTGTCCTTCAATCACGTCGCATTGGAGCAACGGATCAACGTAATTTTTTACGTGAGTATACTTGAACCTAGAGAGTGACATAAGCTATTTTTAAAAAATCACAGTTTTTGAAACGAAGGACAAGGTCCACGTGGACGAAGTCGCGGGCATCAACTAGTATATTATACAACACATACCTGTAATAGGGTTCATTATTGTTTGTTTTCAAGTAGGTAGGTATAATATGAAATAACTTTGCCTTCATACCTATTCGTTCATAATTTCTGAATTCGAACTGGCGACCACTTATTTATGGCTTTGATCACAGGTCAAGGATCTCTAAAGATGAGTATATAAACAAATGCACTATTATTAATTGTGAAAGTAGGTAGGTAATTACACAGTGTTACAAACTTAAAATGTGTGCCTCGATCCATACTTGCTGTTCTCTACAAGGCGCCCCAATAACTTTGTCCTATAATATATGACATATTAAAACATAATTTGCTATTTTCTGATTTTTTCCTTTGTATACACCTAATTACCTATCACTATACCAAATTTCAAGTTTCTAACTCACCTGGAAGTAGGTTAGGTTTTTGATGAGTGAGTGAGTGAGTGAGTGTTAAAAATGGCACTTTTCAGACGTTAATAACTTAAGAACTGCAAAAGATTTTTTCATGAAATTTGGGTTTCTAAGCGGTCAAATAGACCTTAATAGATATGCAAAATTATAAATGTGTAGGTTTAATAGTTTTTGAGTTATGGGGGGGTCAAAAGTAGCTCGAAATGGTTCGTGTAATATACACTTGTCAGCGTGCCGCCGTTCTTATTAGAATCGAACTTGGCGAGACACGCTATCGCGTGTCTTGATCGCTGCTATGGTCACTCTCATGTCCCAGTTACCACGGTCTGGAGGCATCTAAGTTCACAACTTGTACCCATAAATAAATAGATGAACCACACCTTTATTACTAAAGCCATAAAGATGGTATTCCAAAGAAGTTAAAGCACTTTCCTTTTATCTACTAACGAATACCGATGGTACAAACATTAGAACTTTGTTGAGAGGAAATGAAGACAAATTCTCAAGTGCATTTCTAGTGCTGTTTACTAGTTTGCACTTGACTGCGATCTCTCTTGGTGGTAAGTGATGATGCGGATCTATATTCTAACGTGGTGACAGCAAATTGGTTTTATATAAAAGTTGGAAGAAAATGCCAAACATTTTTATTTAATCACTAGCCGATGCCCGCGACTTCGCCCGCGTGGATTTTGCCAAGTAGTTTTTGCGTGAAGGGGTAACAAACATACACACACACACACACACACACACACACACACACACACACACACACACACACACACACACACACACACACACACACAAACTTTCGCCATATTAGTGTGATAAGCATGGCTCAGAAAAAAATTTGTTCATCAAAGTAATATTATGACTATGAGAAATGTTAACATAATACATATTATAATTGTATTAAAAGTTATATTGTTAGTATCGATAGTTTTACAGTAGGTGTTAGATCTTGAAATTAGTCAAAATTGCTCAATTTTTTTTAAGACATGCGTAACCGTACATACAAAAGATACCAAAAACTAAAATTTTGAGTTGAAGAACTTTAAATTCATCCCAATTTTATGTATCTTAGTAGTTACCTATAGTATTGTTCCGTTTTCATACTTAACAATATTATGCCTAATGCGAAAATGTATCTGTCTGTTTGTGTGTCTATTAAATTTTATCACCTTATCCGTTTAGATATTTCTTTACGAAAATGAGATAGGTTGCATCCTGGGGATGGACATAGGCTACATTTTATTCCGGAAAATCAAAGTTTTATCACAAGTTTTTAAATAACCTAAATCCACGCGGATATAAACGCGGTCAAAATCATAGAGTAACATAAAAATCTTGTAAATACACGTAAATGACCACGTGCCATCAATTTGAAGGATATAAACTCGTCGACTTTCACCATTAAGATAAAGTTGTACGCTTAATCAGTATTTTAATGTAATCGATCGATTTAACGCTTATTTTTATTCAGAATTAAATATTCTATAAGAATTTTTATTACGTCTTACAGTACGGGCACGATAGTCGATATAAAACAAATATATTAGATCGGTTCGATTTACGATCGCCGGCATATTATATCGCACCCTCATTAAAAGATACATCCGAATTGATTCATCACCGGGACTTGGAAGTAACGAAAGCTTTTATTTGGTAAAGACGCGTTCACACCGTTACACTTTTCACACTATTTGTATGTGTGTGTGTGTGTGTGTGTGTGTGTGTGTGTGTGTGTGTGTGTGTGTGTGTTGTGTGTGTGTGTGTTTGTGTGTGTGTGTGTGAATGCGTGTGTGTATGTTTCTTACTCTTTCACGCAAAAACTACTGAACGAATTTTTGCTGAAATTCGGAATGAAGATAGATTATATACCGGATTAATACATAGTCTACTTTTATCTTGGAAAATCAAAGTAATAATAGAAAGAAAATAAAAGTATTTTGAAATACCTAAATCCACGTGGACGAAGTTGCGGGCGTCAGCTAGTAACTAATAAAACTGTGCCTTTATAATATCATTAATCCATAGTTCCTTACTAATATTATGACAAACTTACTCATGCCCATGATTTCATTCGTGTGGACTACTAAAATTCCTAACCTCTATTTGATCGCCTAAAAAATTAATTTTCAAAAATCTTTTCTTAGAACAATATGTCTACGTCATGCATAGCTACCTGCATGCCAAACAGCCGGATCCGTCCAGTGGTTTGAGCTGTGCGTTGACAGATTAGTCAGTCAGTAATAACGTGGAATGGTTTCTTTAAAATTACTTTTTTCTGTTTTCAGGTATGTCTTCGAATTTAAATTGCTTGTATTGTATCTCAAATCTACTGAACTGTAAGTAAAACAATAAAATTACTTCTTTAGTAAGTATACAATATATTTTCTCGTAAAAACGGGTGTTCCTTTAACAAAAAATCCTCAATCCCAAAATATAGAGAGAATACTTTTTCTCGTGACCTCGTGAATTTAATTTTTTTTAAAGATCTCGTTTAAATTTCGCGAAAATCCTTTCTTAGTATATAAACCTACACATAAAATCTTACATTTCAAAATGCAACAGTTTGAGCTTTATGTTAATGACATTCATTCAGTTACTCCTCGTCATTAAACTTTAGAAAGAGACGTTTGTAGAGCATCTTCTCTATCATTCACACCTATGTAATTGGTCGATATCAACGACAGAGACAACGTTCTACGTAACCGTTATCTCTTTCTAAAGTTCGAAGTGCATTTCCTATGAAGTTATTTTATTAATGACATGCGTCCTTAAAGGAGGTAAAACAGGGGTATAAACTTCAAACCCCTATTTTACCTTCTTAAGGCTTCAATTTTCGAAAATTATTTTTTAGCCGTTCTATCTTTTGTCAGCTATCTACATGTCAAATTTCAGCGCAATTCATACAGTAGTTTGAGCTGTGCGTTGATGGATCAGTCAGTCAGTCAGTCACCTTTTTCTTTCATTAACCCCCGATCCAATAACAGTGGTGTTATAAGTTTAACGTGTGTATCTGTGTATCTGTCTGTGGCGTCATAGCTCCTAAACTAATGAACTGATTTTAATTTAATTTTTTTTGTTTAAAAGGTGGTTTGATCGAGAGTGTTCTTAGCTATAATCCAAGAAAATCGGTACAGCCGTTTTAAAGTTATCAGCTCTTTTCTAGTTACTGTAACCTTCAATTTCGGGGGTGTTATAAATTTTTAATTTACACTTGTATATTATGAGTATGTGAATGCGCCCTAATACCAATATCATCCACATTAAACTGATTTAAATCACGCCCCGGAATTTATTCATTAAAAGAACACAGGGAAACCTACGCACCTCATTTATTATGCGAGAAGTTTTCAATATTCATAAGTTTTTCGGTAACATCTGAAGTTACATTAGAATTAACACGTAACACTTTTAGATATCATTTAAACACAAATCTTACATGCAATAAATAAGAAGAAACTTTTTTATTTATTGTCATATACTGTGTTTTGTATAAATAAATTACAAGATAATTTAGCCAGCTTAAAATAGTTCAAATGTTTTCGCTCCTGTGGCAGCCTGCACATTTGGCTATGTTCTATAACTAGATGCTAGTTACCTGCAGCTTCGCCCGCGTGGATTGGTCAGATCTCCTGCTGCATCAGGATTGAGGAGTTGGAATCCAAATTTTTTATGGAACAATGTCGCAAAGTTCCTCTATCGATAAAAAAAAACCGCAAATCGGTTTAAAAATCTCGGAGATATCAGTGCATAGGTAGAAAAACACAACTTCATTTTTCAAACTCGGTTGAAAATGTAGCCTATGTTACTCCTTGGTAATCCTCTACTTGTCTGTGAAAGTCCCGTCAAAATAGGTTTAGCCATTCCGAAGATTAGCCCGTTCAAACAGACAGACACTTCAATTTCATTTATTAGTAATTAGTATAGATATTATGGATGCGACAAAGGCTATATTCTATACTAATATTATAGATGCGAATATGTGTCAGTCTGCTAGTTTTTTACAGTCCATCTATTTTCTTTGGTATAGTTAAGCTTAGGTACATCCGAGGGAAGAAATAGGCAAATTTGATCCCGGAAAATCAATGAGTTCCCGTGAGATTCTTAAAAAACCTAAATCCACGTGGAGAAACATCATCCATTTGGTATAGAGATAGCTTGCATCCTGGAAATGGCCAAAGGCTACTTTTTATCCCACAAAATTAAAAATCTACGCTGACGAAGTCGGGGCATCAACTAGTATTATTAATTAATACACTATACTTTTTAACCCCCACCCAAAAAGAGGGGTGTTATAAGTTTGACGTGTGTATCTGTGTATCTGTCTGTGGCATCGTAGCTCCTAAACTAATGAGCCGATTTTAATTTAGTTTTTTTTTTTTTGTTTGAAAGGTGGATTGATCAAGAGTGTTCTTAGCTATAATCCAAGAAAATCGGTTCAACCGTTTGAAAGTTATCATCTCTTTTCTAGTTACTGTAACCTTCACTTGTCGGGGGTGTTATAAATTTTTAATTTACACTTGTACTTATCTCTAAAGACAGTTAAAGCTTTGTTGAGGTTTTGTTTTCACTGATGGCAATAAATGCAATAGTGGGACTATTGCATTTATACTTTGACAATATTTTCACTGAAACAAAGGAAGGTTTTATAAAATGAGTTTCGATTTCAAATTTTACTTTTACGAACTCTTACCTCTCCATGAATTAAATTCAATCAAGATATGCCCTGCACCTTTACATGTTTTATTAATAAAGCATCGATTGCTTGAGACTTATGCGGACGAGGAAGAGTAAATTTCAATATTATCTCTAAGAGGCTAATAAACAATCAGGGCCATTAAAACCCACGTAACATCTCAATAGGACCCATTAATATGGATGGTCCAATTCAAATTATAACTCGGCTATATGCTCATTAGGAAATGTTCGAATAGCATTATGTTGAATAACCTTATGGTCATTATGATTAAAAGAGGCCTAGGTCCATCCAGTGAAAAAATCGGTTCCGTACCATCGTATATAAGAAATAACCTAACACATATAATTTTTTTTGATTTTCATGGCAGCTATTTTCCAATTATATTAAGAACTAGCTGATGCCCGCAGCTTCGCCCGCGTGGATTGGTCAGATCCCCTGCAGCATCAGGATTGAGGAGTTGGACTTCAAATTTTTTATGAAACAATGTCGCAAAGTTCCTCTATCGATTAAAAAAGAAATGACGCAAATCGGTTCAGAAATCTTGGAGATTTCGGTGTACATAGGGAGAAAAACACAACTCCCTTTTTGAAAGTCGGTTAAAAAAGTAGCCTATGTTACTCCCTGGTCAATTCTCTACTTGTCTGTGAAAATCCCGTCAAAATCGGTTCAGCCGTTCCCAAGATTAGCCTTTTCAAACAGACAGACAGACAGACAGACAGACAGACAGACAAAAATTTTAAAAACGTGTGATTCGGTTATAGTATCGTTCAGATAACCATATGACCTTAATATGCGGTAGTTATTTCGAAATTACAGACAGACACTCCAATTTTATTTATTAGTATAGATTTGTTATTGTAGTGGCAACAGAAATACACATTCTATGAAAATATCAACTGTTTACCTTTTACGATTCACGAGATACGGACTGACAGACAAACGGATGGTGGGACGGACAGCGGAGGCTTAGTAATAGGGTTCCGTTGGCACTATAACAACATTAAACTCCTAAAAATAAGGTTTTCTGCTAAAGCGTGGAAGTTTTGTTTTGTGCCTATCTCCTGCGAATGCTTTGGTGTCGAAATAAAATCTACTTTGTTTTTTAATAAGATTTGTGTGGTGGTAGTGCGTATTGCTCGCTTAGTTGCTTACGTTTCCTGCATCTTTAGTAGTAAGAGGGCAGGTTTTTTTAATTAATTAGAATTTTTTTAATTAGAAATCTTTATTATTCACACATATTATACAGGACAACAATACAATATACAGAAGAAACTATACAAAAGTCTAAACTATAGACATAGTGGCCGGCAAACAAATTGAACCTGAAGAGGCGTAGTGAGAGATAATTGGCGAATCCGGGAAGCGAGTCTATGAATCAACCAATCGCGTGCACCCTCGCCGACTGATCGACCAATCGCGTGCACCCGCCATTTGCCAGCCAAGCGCGTCAATGCTCAAGTTGTTTGCCGATCACTGTACACAGTTCAAAATGAATTAATTATTGAATGAATATACTTTTACTGTACACCACAAAATTAGTACCAAAAAACACATACGAAGCACAACAAAATATACGCAGATAGGTACCTACAATTTGGCGGCCTAGCGATATCTTCCAGGCAACAAAAATTGACAAACTTCAATCAATATTTTTCATTTCAACAATCTCCTAACGAGGCGAAATAGCTTCCTTGTCACCAAACAAACAACGCTAAACATCTCGTGACAAAGCACTTCTTAAACCTCCGCTCCACTTATATCATTAATAAGTATTTACCACGCATCTGTCCTGAAGTGACATCAGTATAATAAACAATGCTACTGCCTCAAAAACTGACACGCCAAAATAGCACTTGTCTCTTAGACTATAAAGGCTATAATCGTCACCTAAAAACGGCTACAGAATAAAATAACAATAGCAGTGTCAAACAATAATGTACTTTTTTGATAGTAAGTTAAAGTTTATTTTACACTGATAGATTTGTGCGAAGCATAGTTCAGGAGCCAGTTTGATTAATGATGTGCATTAGATACGCATAGCTTGGGAATTCTGCTGATTAAAGGAGAACGGTCATCTGTGACCCAGGCCCGACAGAAACGAGACATATCTCATTTTTTTTGGTATATTGTGTATTGTTAAATTACATATATTTTATATTCTAAATCAATGGCTAACACCAAAAAATATTGCCGTATGTTTTTGTTCAGGCGACACACAAAAAAATACAAAATGTCTATATTATCTATAAAACGCATATTTATTTAATTAAATGACAATACAATAGCTATAGGATGTATCTAGATACAGTTAACTTATATAATTAATTAAAATCGTGGCATTTGATGATTTATTGCATAATATTAAGTTAAATGTACAAAAACGGTCACATACTTCCTGTCTACATGCTATCATAACGGCTCAGGTAGCCTGGCGGTGACAGAAACCAATCATGCTGTCTCTCTCTTTCATTAAAACACAGTGGCGGAGCGGAGGGGGTAGGGTAGGGGTGGGCCGCGGGGTGCACCGACGCAGCGCAGATGCAGGCGCAGTTCTTCGCTTTCTGTGTTGAGATCTGTGCGTTTTTGTATTCAAGGCTACATTTTTTCGACGTTTTTTGGCTTTCTCTTTACTGGACTTGATTTTTGTATTGTGAGTGGTTCGTTGATATGGCTGACAATATTAATAATTGTGCTGCGTGTGAACGTACACTTCGCCGTCGTCGTCCATACGTTCTCAATGAACGATTACTGGAAACACGAAGAGATTTCGTAGAGCAACTATTACGCATCGTTGGTGGTGAGGTATGTATCATTTTTATATTTGTAATTAAAGCCTTTCCCAATACAAAAGCGTGTCAAAAATGTAAAGTCAAGTGTTGATAGTTAGATACCTTTGTTAGTTAGGGTAAATAGACTACATCACTCATTATACAGTCCGTACACTCGTAGAAAACTGGTTATCGGCGCGGCGCCGATCTGCCAGCGCTTATCGAAACCGGTCCATGCAGGACGCAGGTAATCGGCGCTCTGGCAGTCTCAATTAGATTTAGTTTGATTTCACCATACCTACCTATATGATGGGATTAAGTCGTTGTGTATTTATATTAATGTTGTGTATTTATATTTTGTGACAGATAACTTTTGATGGGACTCGGTCGATTTGCCACTCGTGTCGGCATAGAATCGACGCTGCAATTAATCAAGAGCGACAAGTCCCAGCAGCTC